>NW_017534852.1:2419280-2423826 GCF_001853355.1 Bactrocera latifrons
AAAAAAAAAAAAAAACTTGTTTACAAAGTAACCTTCAATCTTCTCCAAATTAGCCTAAGGGACTACTACGATGACACCTAGCTTTGCCCAAATATGGATTCATCTTCATTTTGGTTCGGTAGACAATCAAGCACTTTCTCTCCTTGGACTAAGGAACTAAAGAAGTGCAGCTTCTAGTCTTTGTGTTTTCCAATTAAGTTCAGTATTTTTTGAAACACCCTATAACAGCATTTGGTTTTGTTACAGTATTGACGTGTCTACTCTCAACTACGAAGATATGAATTCTCACTTTTCGTTATGGTAATCGTTTTGAGAAATTTCATTTCTTCCGCTTGATGCAACTTTTACACCACATATTCCATATTGTGGTGTTACCGTTTGGTCGAGTGTTTGTATGCATTAGTGTGGCACAGAAAAACATATCTATAGCGCACCATGGCATTCTGTTTTTTGTTGACCAAGGAGCCTAAGAAACATTTCACGGAATACTATGCTTTGCTTCACTCTTGTTCTATACCAGTCGCTATCTATACTAGAAGCAATATTCTTTTTTTCATATTGTTTCCCTTCCGCTTTGCAACAAAAAAATATTTTTTACTCTTCTGTTAACGTACAAAAAATGCGAATTCAAAAGAGAATCGAATTTATACGGGCGCCTTTGTGTTCGTATCATTACCAACGAGTGAACGTACAAATGTACATTTTAGTACTGGTGTGTTCTACAATATAAACAAATTTTTGTAGAATATTTGGAAAAAATTAAATTAGAAATCAGAAAGTATTCGGAGCTTCAAAAGCTCCACTTTAATAACTATTGTTAAAATTTTATAAGTTTGTTTCTTTGTGGAAAAATAGTTATTTGGTATTGTAAAATTAGTGTCGTTACATTTTTTTCGGTTATTACCTGAGTTACAAATTCTTGATTAACAACTATTAATATGAAACGGTATAATTTTGGTTGAGTTTTAATCAGCGATCCATTCTTCTTAGGAAGATCACCTTCGTGACCAAACTTTTACCAGAAACATTTTGGGCGAGTTCGCATACGCACGCTGAACTTTTGTTTGTTCCGTAGTTTTCATCAATTTGGAAGACGCCTTCCTTCTCATAATCTTTTCAACGCAGAGAAGACAGTTACACAGACTTATGTATATCCAATCCGCCCAATTCCTTGCTTGTACATATAATCGCTCTAATTTTATTAACTGAACGATGTTGATGTCGCTAAGGAGTACATAAGCATGGCTTTCTATATTACTTGATACTTGTCATAAATGTTTAAAAATCTCACGCAGTCATTCCCCAGAAAGCGTCAATTCCTTGCTCACTTGCCTATAATCATCAACAATTCTTAAAATGTTAATATAGATAACAACAGGCCAACAATAATAATCGGATTTACTGTATTCTCTCAATAAATATTTTATTAAGTACTCGTTGTGAAAAAGGGGTCTGCGGTCCGAAACTCCTGCTCTTTTCTTATTTTACTATTGATTGTTGATCCTTTTAGTTGGACTGGGCTCATGTCATCGTCATTAGTAGCCTAACAGTATGAGCAGTGTGATTTTCTCTCTGACATATTATATTCTTCTAACAGTGAAGACTATCGGAAATAAACCGGTTTTTTGAACAGCGATGGACTGTCAATAATTTAGAATCCTTTAGTTATTACAAAGGTTTTCAGTGTCCACAACAACGGATGGATATTCGGCAAAACTATTTGATTTAACAAGTTACAACTGAAATGCTTCGAAATTTATTTGTAGTTGCTTTGATACTAAATATTCGTGTTGCTATTTTTTCTTGCTTACATACTATGTTTCGGATATATGTACATGTGCATGCAGTTTTATTTGTAGGGCCCATTTAGTTATTTAGCTTTGGGGCATTGTCCAATTACATGTTCGTTTGTATTGATTTCAAAAATGAAACAAATTTTATTTCTCTAGACTGACCAAGGAAGCAAAAAAAAAAAAAAAACAAAATAAAAAACAAAATAAGTTCAACAATTTCAAATATGAAATGGGTAGGATTATGCCTAAGGTGTTATACAATTTTAGTTAAAAAATGATAGTGAATGTGTAGGTCGGGGTTGAAAATGTACATAGTACTAAAGTGGCTAATCGATATCACTGCCAGCAACTGTACACACTTATAAAAGATTGTACCTGCTTCCAGCAGCAGATTAAAGCTGTCGCACGATAGGGTGTCGCCTTGTCTGAAACTTTGTTTGACATCGAACGGCTAGGAGGAGTCCTACCAGCAGTTGTATACTCTTCTTCTTTTAGAAGATACTACCTTCCCTGTTTAGTTTTACAGCTTTAATTATTTTCTCCAAGAGTAGATTGAGGGAATCGCATGAAAGAGAGTCGCCTAGTCCGAATCCTCGTTTGGTATCGAACGGCTCGGAGAGGTTCTTCCCGATCCTGACGGAACATTTGGTATAGCTCAACGTCTGTTTACACCGTATTAGTTTCGCGTCAATACCAAATTCGGACAAAGCGGCATTGAGGATGCTCCGTTTTGTGCTGTCAAAAGGAGCTTCAAAGTCGCAAATATTGTAAAAACGCATACGGACAGTGTGAAAATGGATCGCACACATATTCCATATAACGGTGCTGTTCAAAACTAGTAAAATCATAATAAATTTTTAACAAAATACGTCAAAGACATTAAATTTTACTTCCGAGATGGTGCGAGAATGTTTTGTGGGAGCCGGGTGAAAATTGGACGATGGGCGTGGCATCGCCCACTTTTTGGTGAAATCGCATATTTCCGGACCCGACCGATCGGGCTACAACCACGCCCACTTCTCAATAGCAAAATTTTAAATTCCATTTGAATATTTCACTTTCTAGTACACAAATAAAGCAATAATTAAACAAGCGAAATAAAATTTGGCAGTAATAATTTCCTTAAAGTATGTTACCTTATGACACATCCAAACAAAACTGTTCAAACTTCTAGGTACCGAATATGTGGACTTTTAACCGAAAATATCGGTCAATCTATGGAATATATAATTTAAAATCAGAGGCAATCATTTCCCGGCTGTTGTCACTCAATCGGATCAATACTTCCTTCATCCCCACACCCACACAACATTTTCGAACTTTCTTGTAACTTTATACTATGTACGTCTAATGATTTTCGTTTTTCCGAAAAAAACCTATGCTATTTCCTGAATTTGTTTCTTGTAAGTTTTAAGAGTATAAAACGTTCAGTTGCAGCCAAATTTCGCCCTTCCTTACATGTCGTTGTGGCGCTTGATGCAAATAGTTCACCATATATTCTATATTGTGGTGTCACTGTTTGGTCGAGTGTTTGTATACACTATTGATGTGAGAAGCGATGACAGGACAACACGTAGTGGACACACCTATTAATACGTACGCATACTCACCTCACTTAAAAAGGGCAACACTGACCTATGACAATAGGCAGCACTGATAGGGCACAACCAACTTAACAAACAGGACAAGAGCACAGTCGTTAAACAGTCATCACACATATAGGACGGTCAAACGGACGGACTTCACATATTCAGTTTGTACATGAACATTTAACATTTATGTATTTTAAATAAAAGTGTATGCTAATTATAAAGTTGAACCAAGTGCCTTTATTTGGAAGGGCTATTCTACATTGATGTGGCATAGAAAGCTATATATTTATATAATTTATAACGCATCCTGGATCGTTCCGTAAATATGCAGACTTTTGGGAACGGTATGCTATGCTAAAGCCTTATGCCTGTTTTTTTTACCAAAGGAGTCTAAACAAATCATTTCACTAGGCGATATATACTAAAATACTCGCAACCCATACCTAAATAAATAAACTCCTTTCCATATTTTCTTCTTGCTTTTCGAGAAAACATTTTTCTCCATTTCGCATTGCAACAAAATATTTTTTACGTTTCTGTTAACGAACCAAAATTCGAATTCAAAGTAAATGGAATTTATCGCAGCGCTGCTATGTTTGTACTATTATAAGAGAGTGAATATACAAATGTACATTTCAGTACTAGTGTGTTTAGACAAATTTTGATATAATATCTGGCAAAATCAAATTATAAATCAAAAAATATGTTTCCTAACTGAACGATTTTGG
The DNA here is from genome assembly GCF_001853355.1 of Bactrocera latifrons. Taxonomy (NCBI): domain Eukaryota; kingdom Metazoa; phylum Arthropoda; class Insecta; order Diptera; family Tephritidae; genus Bactrocera; species Bactrocera latifrons. The sequence goes on from NW_017534852.1 coordinate 2,423,394, forward strand.
TAATGCTATAGAGTACATATATATTGCCATTTTAAGCGTCAAGGCCTCGCCAACTTTCCTTTATCATTGACAAAACATAAAATGGTAATTTATATACGAATAGATGGCTTAAGTACAACAACATTTTTAATCATACTTGATGAAATCTCCCTAACAATCTTTTAGTAGGGAATGTTGGGCATGGTTTTGATTTCGGTTAAAAAGTCACATAAAAGTTATTTTTTGTGAAAATTCCAAAGCATGGATTTGTAGTGTAGTGCGTAACCTTCCTTTTGATCACATTGGTTTGATAAAATTCTACAAAAATTTAAAAGTTATAGCCATTGGCGCAAAAAACCTGATTTTGCGATTTTGAAAGGTGGGGGATGCCAGGCCAGTCTGTAAATCGATTAAAACATTATTGTTACCGATGAAAAACGTTTATTTATCAATG
>NW_017534852.1:2425211-2447715 GCF_001853355.1 Bactrocera latifrons
TATAACACGTGTTCACAGCTCGAGTGCTATATAGAAACTGAGCTTAGTATGAGACGCCATGTGCCCAACATTCCCCACCTTCCCCTACTCTGTATGAAAAGGGGGTCTGCGGTAAGACATTCTTCCTCTTTTCGTATTCTACTATTGATTGAACATCCTTTTAATTGGGTTAAGCTTGTGGTATAATCATTAGCAGTGCAAAATATGATCAGTGTTCAGCAAAATCTTTTGATTTAAACTTTGAAATCTAGTTACAGTGTATTCGATGCTAATGCTGTTGTTATTTTCTTATATTACACACTGTATACACGTACATATGTATATCAGTTTTGTTTTTAGGGCCCATTTAGTGAGTTCGGCTTTGGTTACTGTTTATAGAAATAATGTAACATCGACAGAAATTCGCATTTGACGTGGTATCTTCACGAAATTTGTTATGAGTTACTTTTCATAGAAACAATATAATCTCCCAAAAAATAGTTCAGATTGGTTAACTATAACATATAACTTCCATACAAACTGGACACATAGTTGCTAAAAGAAATGCACATGTGAAGGGTATATTAGCTTCGATGCAGCTGAAGTTAACGTTTTTTTTTGTTTTTATCTTGTACTTAATTTGATTGAACATCCTTTTAATTGGGTTAAGCTTGTGGTATAATATTTAAAAAAAAATATCAAAATTATAAGCATATGTATACAGCATAACGTCAATCAGAAAGATAAATATCGTGTATGAAAACTTAAAATACGCTTTAAGCCACTGAAATGTAAAAAGTGAAAAACAATTCATAATATAAATAATAGTGATCTATTTTTTATGCGCGTTGTTATTGGCGAAGTAGGTTGTTTACAAGAATTTAAAGTGCAATAGATCATAGTCACAAAAAAAGACAGTTTAGTTGTGTTTATGACGCGACCATACCACTATTAATCTTGAAATGTATTGTGATCAGCTGGGCAAATGAAGTGGTGCATTCAAACAGAAGAGGCTGGAATTGATCAATAGAAAAGGTGTAGCATTCTATAAAGATAATGCTAGACCTCATACAAGTTTGATGACCCACTAAAAGTTGTTGCGCCTTGAATGGGATGTGCTGCCACACACTTCACATTAGTTTTTCCGCTTATAGCCAGCACGGTAAGATTTTTCAGGTGTTTATTCATTTAGAGGGAGTAGGATTCGTGAATTTTATTTATTATTTCTTCATTGATTTCCTTTAAATTTGTTAATCCAGACAACAGTGCTAATTTTTTTGGACGAGAGAACCTTCACCTCAAATCAGGACTCAAAAATAACTTGGACTATTTTTCTTTGGCTGCAAGAATCGTAAATCGTATGAACGTGGAATCAATCTCTTGCCTGAAAGATGTCAAGAGGTATTGGATCAAAATGCAGATTTTATATTTTACGCAATAAAAAATTAACAGAATTACTTAGTGAGCGACTGCAATATTCTTGATTGGATGGGATGGTTAAAGGCAAATATTGTTTTGTCGTCTTAGAAAATTATTACTTATGAATTTCGATATAAATTTATACACCACTTTAAAAAGTAACAAGACAAGTCCAGCTTCATTAGAATGTCTCATTCATTGTTCCAAAAATCCGTTGTTTAGTCTATAAATCAATTGGGGTACAAAAACGTTAGGGAAAATAAGGGAAGATATAGACTGTTTTTACTAGAACTGGTGGAACTATGTGCGTTAAAATATTTAAGGCTTTACGATTCTGACAGATTGACCAATATATAAATATAATTTATATATGGGAAGTAGATGTGGTTATACGATGAACCGAATTCGCGTATTTGAAATTGAATTGTGTGGCGTTATTGGTGCAAATATATGCTCAAAACAAACATATGTTTTATTAATCTTTATCAAAAATATGTCAACGCGTTTTAATAAAAATTACAAACCGTTTGTATCGTAAAAAGCAAAACGCTTGCATATGCCCAAAGCAGTTTTGTGAACCATTAATAAATTTGCACTACAAATTAAATAAATTAAAGAATATGCAGTGTTAATTTCAACACTTTTTTTGAAAACAGAAACTTAGTGATTCGGATATGTACGATATTGATATGTACGGCTATAAGTGTGAGTGTAATCGTCCGGGAGTGCAAGTAGTCATTAAGTGATTTTATCTCGCCAGCGCATGGCTAGCTGTAACGCAAAAGTGTGGAAAAATGTTGCTTCTAGTGTTCTAATGTTGCGAGTGAGGTGTGAATGCATAGCTGTCAATTGAAAGTTTTTGAATTTTATACAGATGAAAACTCACTCCGCAATATGTTACGCTTCGATTGTCTTACCAGAGAACTTAAAACATAGAGAAGGTGCAAGTTCGATGTCGAACATTTTATAAGGTTGTGATAGGGAATTCAGAGAACTTAAAACACTAAGCAGCTCACCAAAAAGATGCGCTTACAAGTATGCAACATCTATATAAAACTAGTTTTGGTGACATTTGAATAGCATATGCATATACAGAAATATATGTATATCCTTAAAGAAAGTATATTTTATATAGATATACTTATGTATACATATATGTAAGTACAACCGCGCACCAGAAGAAATAATATCAAATAATGCAAAACATGTGACTTTTAGGTATTAAAAAAAATTAATACTTATAACACAATTTTTGTAGTGCAAAAAATTCAGATACTACTAATGGCGGAGAATACGACTTAAGTTATATTTGTTTATATTTCACAATATTGGAGAACCTCATAAAAGAAAAAAAAAAGATTCAATATAAAATAAGAATTTGTAAAAATTTAAAATGCATAAAGAAATTTTCTACCTCTCTAATATTGAACCACTCTACCTGAAAAAATGGAAAATGAGACACCCCAACTATCTAGTTTACCTACTCTCCGGGTAAGAAGTAATAATTCGTAAAGTCCGTTATTGAACTTGGTCCCAAAAAATATAACAATTACTACATGTCATAATTCATATATTAATAATTCATTCAACTGTTTTTGAAACAATGAAATTATTGTTGTTGTGGAATTGAACTATTGAAAAACTCAACACTTTGCCACCTGGATATCAAAATATAATGCGTTACCATGATGCTGAAGCATCGACTCCTTCGCCATTCAGCATGACGTAAGTTATATTTGTTGTTTTTGTAATTTAACATATTTGTTGTTGTTACCATATTTTCCGGCTTTTAAATGGCTGTGGGATTGAAAGATGTTCGGTGGTTGACAGCTGCTTGTTTTGATGACGCTTTTAAATGTGAACGCAGTGTAGCATCGCATGATGTTGGAGCGCGTGCGGGTCCTTGATAATGGTGCAAATATTAAACATACAATTTGCCGTACAAGCCATAGAGCGTTACAACAACACGTGCGCAATCACAAGCAAACAAATGAAGAGCCGGAGGGAAGGAAGTGAGCACGCTGACTCGACTGCTCGATATTCACATATGAATAGAGGCACTTCGTTCATATTTCCTATGAGTGAAAACGAAATAACTGTCAGCCAACTCAAGTGCAAGAATCTGCAGTCTTTGAGTTTTGAATATGTATATCAGCTAAACATGAATCATCTTCATAATCTCCGGCACTCGATAAGTCATGCAATTTTGTAATAGGTCACTCCATCGTCTCCCGTCTTAATTGTTATATTGTTCCGGGCCACATTTTGTACTCAAACTTTGGCGTACTCTCAGCATGCCATACATCATATGCAGCCGCACGTCGTAACGTCAACAGCCGCGGAGCCAAAGACATTCAATGTCATTTAGATGCATTTTTGGTCTCTTTTGTGTTCTCATGTTGTTGGTCTCGTGCTGTGATTTTATGCCACTCATATCCTGTAAAAAGCAGCATGACTTTACACCCTTTCCTCAGTACTGGAACATCCGCCTAACTCTTGGGTGGCCTGTAAGTATTTACGCACCGCCACACTACAACAATCGTCAGGGTCAATTTGTCAGCTCAAGGACGAAAAAAAAAAAAAATTGGGTTCAGTGTGCGCTTAAAGAGATACCACTCAAAAGAGAGCTTAACTTCACAATTTGTTTTCTCCATTGTTTCCTTTTTGCTCTTAATCGCAAGTAATCATTAAATATTTCCTACTGATTTTTTCTGATCCGTTCATGAAATGAGAGGAAGTTTAATGACAAACCTAGTCAAATGAATTGAAGGTCAAAGTAACTAGAGTCCAGTGTGGTATGGTGAAAGAAAAAAAAAATGTCTCGGTATATCTTATGCTTTTTCTGTGGTTTGAGTGAATTAGCTCGCCAAAGCTCTCAAAGGTGTCCTGTCATAATAGATACTTAACACTTCTCAAAGGCACTTGCGGAGGGCGGCAGGGCCACTTGGCAACGCTCAAACGATGCTATTGGAGTCGTAAAATAAATCAACATATAAGACCTTTTAATTACATGGTATTTAAAAAGAGGAGCGCATATCGTAAAGTTATGGAAATTAACAGTATGAGGAAGCTAAATAACTTGGTTTTGGATCGAGTTTATTGGGCGAATTACTGAAGAAAAAAGTCTTTTTGATAAAACGAATCTGAAAAATCGATGATTGAATGGACAACAACACATCAATTCAGAATCCGAACTCTCAGATAAAAAGTTATTTATTTATAAGTTTTTCAAAAAATACTGTACTTGATTCCAATGATACTTTTGCTCTTAATTTGAAATAGATATAGATAGATAGAATTTGAAATATCTATCCTTTTTATGAAACCGAATGTTCGAATAATATTCAAGGGAAGTATGTTGCTTTATTACAATCTGGTATTTGTATCCAGTCGAGGTCGTGAACCCTCCGAAAAGGAGGCTCGTGTCGATTGATCAAGAGAAAAGTTAAAAGAGCACAATATTGGTGCTTCGAAACACGTCTATGTTAATGTGACAGACGATAAATCGTGAAATTATACGTATGAGCATGAAAGTAAAAAGTAGTCGAGTGTTTCAAAATGAGCGGAATCCACAAAAGAATCCACAAATCAATTGTATTTTTGGAGTTTGAGTTGGCATCGAACGACTTCTTTTTATTCCGTTACGAATAAAATAAACTAAGATGTCAAATTTTTCGACAACTGAACAAGCGGTTGATGTGTTTAAATCACATGTTTTGTAGATATCTCATTCTTCGTTTATAAGTAAAGAATACTTAAAAAAAAAAAAAAAGAACAAAGGGTTTTGCAAATCTGCATAACGCTTTCTTTTTATGGGCCAATCCATTTTTCCGAAAAGGAAGAAGTCGCGCGGTGCCATATCAGGTGAATACAGGGAGAGGTTAATGGATAAGATGTGATTTTCGGTCGAATAATCATCCTTCGAATGTTGAATTCGGAGCAATTTTTCGTCGTCAGTCAATTGCGACAAACAAACCGTGCACACACCTTTCGTGAGCCCAATTCCATTTCCATAAATTTCTATGATGATTTCCGCTGATTTTTGAGAACGCACAGTTTCGATGGAATTTCCAGTGATCACGGATTTTGATTGACCCATATGTTGATCGTCATTTATGTCCTCACAACCACTTTGAAAAAGTTGAAACCACTCGTTCACTCTAGGTTTTACCAATTTTAAAATAAAGTTTAATGTTGGCTCTTTGCTGGAAGCCTATTTTCGCACCGATAACAAGAACATACTGATACTTAGAAAGCAGTAACTTCACTTCCAATGAATGAAATGCCATGGAATTCTCACTGGACAATCGATAAAAATAGCAGATTCTAATCCAAACCAGTCGACATATAGATCGCGCCACTAGAGGGCGCTAGATTCAAAAAGTCCTGTTTACTTTGGAACACACCTTGTATATGAAAGGCTAACTACGTATATCTACACATTATTTTTGAAGTTAACCCAGGGGTTATGAAGGTTTTACAACCGTCAGCATTTAAGCTTCCTGTGAGTCAAAGCTGTTACTATTTTGTATACTTCACGCGCTATTTATTCTTAATGCTTGATACTTTACTTTAATAAATGATTATTAAGTTTGAAATGTCGAGTTTATTATTCTTAGAGCAATTTGCCAACCCTTTCATGTTCCCTGGATTTTAATTTCCCTCAAGCACTCACGTATTCTTAGTCTGACTAAGCTAAACCACAGCTTGTCTTTATATTTATGCCAAGATGTGGCACTATTTAATCGGTAATTAGCGGAGATCTGAAGTTCTACTCAAATTAATTTAGGTTTAAGATGCTTCTTGTTTGGGTAATCGCTGACTTCACCTAAAAGGGGGAGCTCAGCTGCGGTTGCAAATATTTGTATATATTTATTCTTGACATTGACTTGTATAAACAGTTTTTGCTTTCAAGTAATTGTTGTTAGGTATGAAGGATGCATATTAAAGTTTCTAAGTTTATCTGAACATGTCATTGCACTCGTTATATTAAATACTTTATAAGGCTCCTCCCAACAGCACAACTCTAAATTACTCGCTAAATTATCGAAACCATTGTTAATGCTCACTAATACACACATACACACAGGGATAGACATACAGGGTGACTGATGAATTTTGCTACATTAAGAAACTCAAATAACTTTTTTTCCAGTGCATGGAACTCAATTTTCTGTTACTCATGTTAAAGCTCATTCAATTTTATTAAATATAGCTTAATTAGTTTTAAAAATAATGGAATTTAAATGCCTCCACCTGCTCGTTGATGCATGTGCGGCATCTTACCAAAAAGTTGTTCATTAATGCTTGGAGAGTTGAGACAGGAATAGCCGCCATTGTTTCTCGAATGGATTGCCTTAGTTCATTCAAATTTGTTGGTTTTGCTTTGTAGACTTCCTGTTTGCAATAACTCCACAAGAAAAAGTCAAGTGCAGTGAAATCAGGCGACCTGGGTGGCCAACGGAATGTGGAGTTTCTGGATATCAGCTTATTACGAAATTTTCGTCGCAATTCTTTCATAACAGGTTGGGCTATGTGAAGAGCTGCACCATCTTGCTAAAACCACACAGAGTTGAAAGAAATTCTCATTCGACGTAATTCTGGATAGAAAAACTCTCTCAACATGCTCAAGTAATGGTCTCCAGTAACCGTAACGGTGTGACCGTTTTCTTCGAAGAAATAGGGCCCGACAATGCAGCGTGCTGAAACTACACACCACACTGTGACACGAAGTGAATGCAATTCTCATGGAGTATCTGTTGGTTGGAAGCACTGCATATTCGACAATTTTGTTGGTTTATGTGGCCGTTTAAATCGAAATGGGCTTCGTCAGACATGAAAAGACAGTTCAACATGTTTCCATCCTCTTCCACCATTTGAAGCATCTTCTGGCAAAATTCCAAGCGAATCGGCAAGTATGCAGCGTTCAGTTTGTTGGCCATTTGAATTTTATATGGGAATAAGTCCAAATCTTTGGCATAATTGACTGTAATGACTGTCTGCTTACACCCATTTGAGCAGATAAGCTTCTTGTCGAAACACTTGGATTGTTTTGTATGGCAGCAGCTACAGAAGCGATTGTTTCCTCCGTTCGAACTGAAGGGTTTCGATGGTAAGGTCTCATGCTCGGCAAAATTGTTTACAAGTCTCATTATGATCCATCTGCTCGGAGGATTGCCGCCAAACGTGCGCCTATATTCTCTTTGAACCGAAACTACGGACTCCTGTGCGTGATAGCCGCGGACAATCCAAATTCTTGTTTCAGTGTCCCAGTTATCCATTTTTGTTAAATGTAAAAGTCATTAAATAGAAAAAAAAGTTATTTAATTTTTTTTTGGTAGCGGCTTTCATCAGCCACCCTGTATAAATTCTACTGCAAATTTGTTCATTTAGTTTAGTTGTTTTATGCCCTTGCTGATGACATCTTTTGCGGGTCTAACTTAAGCAAGCGTTCAACCAAGCAACGAAGAAGTCAACCCACCAACCGTGCGACATATGTTTGCTTAGTATATATATAGAATGCTCAAGCCATACTTATTTTGCCTTGGCCGGAGTCCAATGCAGCGACTTTTTGCTTTTTTCCGTTGCTTTTCAACTTTTTATTAGCCACTGAAATATTTTTTGATACTGCATTTATACCGCCGTTTAGATATGTAAGAGTATTTTCATTCCTAGTGTGGCAAAAATGGACGTTCTTACGGTATAGTTGAATCGAGTTGTGGTCTAATCTCAATGAGCAGTCCGGCAAGTCGGTTCGGTGTTCATAATTTTAGCTATGATTCGAAAAATAAGTAAATTGTGGTGCTTTTCAGAGCCATTTGACGAAATTCTGGAAACCAACTAAGTTTTTCTGCGGTTTCTGGATTTTCCAAGATAACTTCGAAGGGCATTGTATTTGGTTTTTTCTTAAACTAAAAGATACAACTATGTTAATCAGATCTCATTGTTTTCAATCTAAGATATTAATTTCAAAGTTGAACTGATCACAATGTATTTTCCTGTGTCTTTGATTTTTGCAAGTTGCAAGCGTATAACATAAGCAGCCGAACTTAGTCCTTCCTTGCTTGTTTTTATTTAAAAATATGCATATTTTCTCTGTTTAATGTGCCTTTCTGAAAATTAGTTTTAAGCTTTTTGCTCTTGTCCATATCTTCTAAAGTATATCGTAACCAATTTGCTTGAAATTTGTACGAAAAATAAATGAAATCGTACACTTTTTTGAAGTTATGTACATTTGTGTGTCCTACGTATGTTAGTACAAGCGTTTCCTCCTAATGAGTTGGTATAGATATGTATGTACAGAAGAAACATATGAAGAAAATAGTCCATCATAAATTTCTAACCGAGGACTGGTTACATGCCACGCCGTGAACTCTTACAATTCAACATTAAATTGGTTTCTTCTTTACTTCCAAATTTTATATTGCATATTTTACATCAGGTTTACTTTTGTGGCGCATTTAATTATTGTGTGATATATATAACTAAAATTAAGGGATATTCCAGCGCTTATAATGATATGTCTGTATATCGAAAATGGGTTTAATCGGACCAATACTTTCCTTACGGCCCATATACTTACTATAAAGATTTTTGATGTTCGGGGTGATTTTGTACCGCACATTTCGGAAAATATGTGAGTTATCCCAATGAAAATGAAAGAGCGCGTTTTATTCAAAACAGAGTATCTTTGTGCCTAAAATAGATAAATTTGAGAGAAAACTTGGCCTAGCTCCTATATAATTAATATAAGAATTTTCAAGCATCCGGCTGACATTACTCTACATCTTGAAGTATTTCCCTGAGATTGATTCTTGCAAGTTTCAAGAGTATAAAATGTTCAGTTGCACCCAAACTTAGCCGTTCCTTACTTGTTTATCCTTTTATTTTTAAAACTTACTATTATTGAATAAACTTTAACTATTGATACATTTTATGATTTTTTTTAATATTAATACTCCTCACTAAGTTATACGGATCGTTTATGGAATAAATACAGCGTTTTCAGCGTCGCTTCCTGTTATTAGATCTTAAAATTTAAAGCTGGAAAGAGATTAGTCACAGAGAAAAGGTTCATTGTATATACTTAAAAGCAATATATGAATTTGAAATATTTAAATGAATATATGTTATCTGTTGTTCGTAACTTAATTTCCTTTCATCTTGCACTGCTATTTAGTTAGATATACCTTTCGCACAAATTTCACATGCAACTATGAGCACCATATGGGATATGCACCAATTTCCTAATTTCTACCATAATTTCTATACAAACATGTTTATACAAAGCTTCAGCAGTTTTTAAGTTTCTTTGTTTATCCGCCTGCTGACCTCATGCGTTCAAAGAAGCTATTTTGTAATCTTAAGATTGTCAAGAGCATCAACTCAATAACTAATAATAACTTAACTTCGTTTGACATAACACAGAAATAGCAACAAATTTACAAACGAAATTCTTTTGCATACTTATTTGGCATGTGCAACTCTTTTGGGTCCAAATACTTTCGAAACACATTTCTCATTGCTTGAACTGGCTCAAATGATAGAGAAAATCTCATTTGCCACCCTTTTCATTACCCCTTTCGTTTCGCTAGTTTATTTCCCTTTGCAAACATTATTTAGTTACAATTTGTTCTTTTTATTTGAAATATTTGAAATATTTCAGTTTAAATACTTTCAACTTTCAGCTACTTGAAAAAATATAATACATCTTTGTAATTAGAGTAAATGTATGGAAATAAAGAAAACATGAAGACTATTATATTTCGTTTCAGCTCAATATGCTTCCGGAAAACGAATGCATACATCAGAAAATGACCAGTCATCAGTCCTGACGATGGGATAAATAGACACGAACCTTTCTGGCCTAGAGAATCTAACCTCCATCACAAAAAGGTGAGGAAGTTGCTTATTACCTATGGGCAGTGATCTTCATACTGCTGATAACATTGAAAGCGTTTTGAAAATGTCCGAGTTTAGAATATTGATATAAACTGTTATCAGTAAAGATATAAATTCCAACTTCAATAATTTTTTGGAGTTAAAATTGCAAAATAACCATGATTAGCGTTGTAAATTGTTTCGTTGTAAGCCTTTGAGGTGATACCATACAAGGGATGCTATTTATATTTCGTGATTAGAGAACAAAAACAAATATTAAACATCGCTAATAGCATTAATGTTTTTCAAAATATTCTCCATTATGATCTATACACTGATTGAGGTAGCTTCAAAACATGCTTTTTGAACTCATGGACAGCCGCTGGAGCCTTGATTGCTCAAAAGTCCGTCGATTTTTGCATTGTCTATGTGAAGGGTGATCCGTCTTCGGCAGTTGAATGCTTGTGTACCACTTAAAATTTACGGTTCTGGGTTGTTGTCCCATTTTTCAAACAACTATTGGCTTCGAAGTGCTTTCACTCATCTGGAAGCATTCACACAGTCAACTGCTGTTTATTATCGTATTATTTATACTTCTCTCGATAAATCGACACGAACATGTTTTTGTGCGATTGACAAAATGTGTGTTATCCAAAATAAACAAATTATTTGTACAATCAAATATTCATGCTAAAACTGATTTTTAGCGATTCTTCATGAAATTCGTCTCAAGGTGATCGACCTCAATTGAATTCAATATATCATAGATTAGTACTTATCTTTAATTGAGCTTCATCACCAAAAAAAAAAAAAAAAAAAAAATTAAGTTAATAGATGCCCTGTTGCATTGTAATTCACTTCTAAAGTTGTAAAAATAATCGTGTGGAAATGTGTGCCAAATAATATGGCTGACAAGAATATTTCAAGTTACTTTTATCAACACTACTAGCGATCGTATGTCGAAATGTTTTGAGTATGTATAACATCAAAAACCTTAAACCGGTAATAGGAAAAAATGGGGAAACTGTAAAGTGGGAACTTTCCTGTTAAATTAATAACTCACTCTTACAGTGACTTTGGTAGAGAAGCTCGCGAACATTTTTTTTCAAATTACTCAGCGAAAAAATATACATTGGAACCTTTATGATTATGTACCTTACCGGATAAATTTTAAATTTGTGTTAGGAACAGTTATTATCATATGAGGATTGTATTTTTCGCAGTTGAATTATACATACAGCTCACTTTCCCAACCAGATCTTATCCGCATAATCCTTAGCAGAACCTAATTCAGAAATACCGTCAAAATTTCGCTAAAATCAGTTAATGACCGGATGATGAACAAATAATGTTTACTTCTTTAAATAGTTTACAAGTAGCTCGATAAGTTGACAGCCCTTGTTGAAATATGTACCTGCCTTCCGGTAAAGGATAAAAATGTTTTCCATTTAAATTAATGGGTTGATCAAATCGCTTCCTTTATTAATGATATTTACTCGTATTTGTCAAATGTCAGCTGTCGGCTTAATTAATGCTCTGAAACACTTTTTTTTTTTAAATATGACTGTAATACGTTTGACACTTGGCTATCGGTTTCTAGCTGTGGTTGGGGCACATGTCAAATGGAATTAATTAAATCAAACCAGTGAAATACTTGTAACTATTTTCATGATTTCACCTCCGCAAAGACTGCTACTTCGTTTTGCTACCTACGTTTTGCTCTCATTTTCAATTTTCAAGTGATTTGACCACACCAGCGAAGCGCAATAGCACGTCAATAAACTTTGGAATCAAACCAAAGCAGTCAACAGAATGGAAAATAAACTACCCAAAATAACCAGCGCTTCAACTCCTTCGCATGACAAGAGTGCTGTGAGTGGACTACCGACAGAAATGTGGGACAAGCAAGCAGAACTACGGGTAACAAAGTTTCGTTGTTGGTTGTTGTTGGTGTTGTTGCCAGACATAAAGTGTATATCCGTAAAGCCATTGCATGGGAACATTTTGAATAGTTTCAACTTTTTCAAGGTTTCGTCTTATGCGATATTCTATTGTATATATTAATTTTTCCCCTTTTTTGATAGTTTATAAATGCTTACGTTGTCCCCTATTATGGTTGTGATGAGCGGGTTTTTATTAAAGCTTCATTTGATATTTTCCCAAGAGACAATAAAGAGCCGGTGAAATCGAAACAAAGTAGCAAGGAAAATATGCAACAGTAGCAGCGCTTGCTAACACTGCATTAACTGAGGAAATTTTCAAAAACAGCTAAAATGCATTAATGAAGGATTTTGCGGAGAGTCCTAGGAGTATTTTTTTTTTTTCAAAAAAGTTTGTTTAGAATAATATTTCTTGAGAAAACTTTCTTTCCAAGAAACTTCGAGGAATAATTGACCTAAATCCTGTGCCACGTGAACTTGAATGAATTTCGGGGAAAGTGTTTAAGTTCCCGATAAGTGTTCACTCAAAGGGTTTAAAGTACTTTTGGTACTGTTCAACAAATAATTTCTTGTTTCGGTTTCAATACATAAAAAAAAAAAAAAAAAAAAAAAAAAAAAAAATTAAAAAAAAAAAAAAAAAAAAAAAAAAAAAAAAAAAAAAAAAAAAAAAAAAATTTACGGTTTAAAGGCAGACGCTAGCTAATTTTTTGTTAGCGATATGAAATGCTATAGTTGATTATTGTTACAGCTAAGCCCATTCTGATTATATAGACCCGACTGTGAAGGGAACACTTGATCTATCCTTAGCACTAACATGTTTACAATCCTCAAATTCCCGTCTAAAGTTTAAACTTTTATATAATTTATGAGTAGCAACTAACGGGTTTTTCAATAAGACTGCTACAAAAGTTTCAATAAAAATAAAAAACGGTATGGAATATCAATGAAACTCTTCATTCCTGTGAAAGTATATTCGATGTCGGTATGTATGGAACTCCATTCCTTTTGTATGATCACCACGGGCACTCATGCAGAAGTCCAGACGCTGAACCCAATTTTCGACGGTTTTCGTCGCTGGCTTGTTGCCCGTAGACAAGACGTAGCCGCACAGAAAATAGTCTAACGGCGTCAAATCGCACGACCGACTCGCCCAACTGACTTGGCCATTTCGTGAGATAACATACATATTTACCAAACTTGATTTTCAATAAATCGATTTTGATATTCGTTGTGTGCCTTGAGGCGCTGTCCTGTTGGAGCTACATATTGTTCAAGCTCATATCATCCAATTGTGGCCAACATTATTCGATTTCATTGAGCGGTAGCGATTCCCATTCACAGTGACGTGTCGGTCTTGATCATCACGTACGAAGGGAGTACTACTCAATGACGCCAAACCATAATTTTTTCGGAATGCAATGGTGACTCATGCAGTATGTGTGGACCAATAACGCATATTTTGCGTTCTGGCCATTCAGCCAGAAATTAATGATTTGGGTCTTCCTCAATTGATGTGATAGCGGGAGCAATATTCTCAACACTACGGGCATTTCTTTGTCTCAATGGCACAAGAACCTTTTGTGCTGTGAATTAAAATTTTTCCACTAGACGCTCAATTGCTGATCTGCCAGAACGATCATGACCACCATAAACTGCACGTAGTGCTGTTAAAGTTGAGGCCACTGACTCCGAATTTCGGTAGTAAATTTTAATAATTTGGAATCGTTGTTGAGTCGTATATCTTTCCTTGATGAAATGGTAAACATTACTCTAGGGAAATATCTAAAGAGCGGGGAAAAATATGGCGTCCTTTGAGGTCCCTATTGGTCTACTTTTATAGCGTATGTATTGGAAAACTCTATATTTTATAATAGAATGTAATGCCTTGTATCTGCGCATGAAGGTATGCTTACAGAGAATAAGAAATTTCAAAATTATTTCAAAAAGTGGTAAGTAATGTAGTAAAGGCCAGCAACCTTGTTGTGGTTTTGCCGAGACGTGCAGAATTGTATTCTCGCTGCCGCAAGTTCAAATTACGATAATACTAAACCATATCAAAGAAGATGCACACCGGACGTAAATTAAGTGTGAATGTGAGAAAAACGGTATACAATTGTGGATTCGAAAATATTTCTTCTAATGATGGCCATTAAGGGGGGAAGCCTGCTTTAGAGGCTTCCAAAAATCGATTTTTTTGGGAGGGAAAGAAATAATTGATTAAAGTTAAATTTCTAGGGTTTAAATATATAACTATTTGAACATCTTTCACAAATTTTTTGGATACGAAATCTTTGATAGTCTGCCTTGGGGAAGCAATTGCCTGATGCTTCTCGCATACGCATTTGTCGGACGGCGGGTAAGATGCAGGTCGCAATTTCTATCGTAAAAAAAAAAAATTCAAAAATATTCGTATTTTTTAATAATTTATCTTCTAGTTAGACTAAGAAATTTCCAAAAAAAAAAAAAAAAAGAAAAGAAAAGTGCAAATTTTTTTTATAATTAAAAAAAAGTGGGTTTAGACCAAAAAAATTTAATTTATCTTGTTTAAAAATGTGTTCAAACTTGACTTGTCTTAGCTTTTTTTAGTTTAAATAGAAGATAATTTAATGCCAAAGATAACAAACTTTTCCCCAACGTTTAGTTTGTTTTCTATCCTGGCCGCCAATTAAGCAAAATCGTAAAAGTGAACAACCGAGAAATCGCGCGTCAGAGTTTTCGCTTTCCGCCTAATCGCTCATATATTTGATAGACGCTCGGTAACGATTTATTTTCTAGCTTCGAAATTTATTCGAATCCCCATATATAACTTTGGGGACATATTTGTAGATAAAAAAAAAAAAAAATTGATTTTTTGAAGCTTCTAAAGCAGGCTGCCTCCTTAAGTGAAATCCACGTTAATTTTATTTCACTTGTATTGTTTTCGTCACTGTACTATGTGTTACTGTGGTTGTTGTTTATTTTTTCAATATTTCATATAATAATTGTTTTTATTGTTGTAGCTTTCTACCGCTTTTAAGAACTTTCAATGAATTTTAGCTATAACCGTGTTAATGGCGATTAACCTTTCTGTCCGAGTGAATGTGTTACTCTCAATATGGTTTAATATTGAAGGACAAAGTTCAAAAAAAAAAAAAAAAAAAAAAAAAAAAAAAAAAAAAAAAAAAAAAAAAAAAAAAAAAAAAAGTGCTCAGATATGCTGTATTTGTTATTGTTCTTTTAATGTTGCCATAGGGTTTTAGCAGCGTGTTTGACCTAGCGTAGAGGGTAAGAGGATGTGCATGTTTAAGCGGCCAACAAATATACATATATTATATAAACAGCAAAGCGCTTCAATTGAGGAGAAGGTTAAGCACAACGTGCTCACTTTCACTTATTATTATTTAATAAGCGCCTATGTACTCATGTATTCAAGACATGCTGCAACAGAGAGTAACAACACGAGAGCGGTGAAAGCACATAGTTATTGTTATTCTTATAATATTTACTTTCATAAGCGTGTTAAAGTTATGAAATGCGGAGAAGTAAATAATCCGCGGTTATACGGACGGGCATCAGCTGTTGCTTACAACCGGCTAGACAAAAAATATTGATTGCAAAAGCTTACTAATATATACACAGTTATATTTACTTGTTGCGTAATGTATAAAGTACGAATTGTTTTTTGTACAATGGCTTGTCGATGACTGTAACAGGTACCTGGATAATTTCAGCACGTATGTAACTGACTTAATATTACTAGAGAAATATTCGGGCCTAACTCAATGAGCAGAGGGTTGGTAGGTAAAAATGATCACAGACCCTCACGGCTTATGTATGATACGAGGTTTAAAGTCACGCCAAAATAGATTGGGTAGCGCAGGGGAACGCGACACATCTACAGAACATTTAAATCAAACAAACGGACAAATCAAAAATGACTAGTGAAATGTGCACAGGGATCTATTGTCTGGAACAATAGATCTCAGGCGACCCTTCGAGATACCGGCATACTTCTGTATCTTCAGAAGAAAGAGCCAGAAATCTTTGCGGTTAGGCAAGCTACTGAAGTAGCTAACAATGCAGAAAGAGATAAAAGGAATGTCAATATATGTATATAATACGTCGATAGGAAAATTTCTACTCAAACGGCCTAATGACCGGTCATAGAGTACTGGCGTCACATGCAAGCCGGGTGGACATATGTAACAAGGATAAATACAGAAATAGAGAGACTCTGGAACACATCGTTTGCTTCTGTCCAGCCTTATCTTACAGTCGTCTTAAATATGTAAGAGCTTCGCAGTTCAAGAGACTCGATGAAGTATCAAAGTTAGATGTCACATATTCAAAGTGAATGTGTTATGAATTGAATTACATAGTAGAAACTAAAGTTTCTTCAGCTATACCCAGAACGTTTTAAACAACATCAAGTTGAATTGCTTCATTATCTTTTAAAAAATGTCAAGTGCATCCAAGCTATGACGTACTTATCTACTATAATAATATACTCGTACATTTAGTATGCAGGAGTAAAGTATATAAAAGTTTGTATACGTATAATGTAAATACATGCATATAGTCTCTCACGAAGCTTCCTTATCACTTGTTCCTGCTATCTGTATAAATATAGTACAGATCTCTGCATAGCCGCTCACGAATCATTCTTCTCGCTCAATCCTGTTCTCCACATTACGCTCACTCTCAACATTTTACTGGGTATCAATTTACTTTCAGCTGTCTCTGAGTGTCTTTCGCGTATTTTCGCGTTATCCTTCTCTCCAAGCTATGCTAGTAGAAATTCACCATTGTCCCTCTCGAAAAGCACATTTTTGTTGATGTTGTTATGTGCAACGCGTGGCTTTGGCTTGGCACCAACTCGCTGGACCACTGCATCATTCAGTCAACGCCGCGCTGTCAACACAACTGGTACATTAAATGAAACAATTATAACGGATAATAACAACAAAAAGGTTTCATATGTTAAATATTTAACTCTCTTGACTGTCAATTTGCTGGAGTACGTCGACAATCGCCTCACCGGTGAGCTAAAGAGTTGCTAATTGCTTCTGACATATAATATTTCACATTTGCTGTGAGATTTTCCACTGACAGCATATGTTAGTAAAACATAAACAACAACAAATAATCGAAAATACAACTTATATAAAAAAACAAAAAAACAAGCACACACTCGCGCATGTAATATTTTGGCAACATCGCAGCCGATACACCACAAGGTGCCGCCTCTGATAATGTACCGTTAATTTTGTGCTCCCAAAATAAAGTTCTTAAGTAACGGCTTCCAATGCAGTGTTTGTGTTGAGTAACTACTGTGCGGAAACGGAAGTGCAGCAGTATTTTTGAGACTTCCAACGCCATGCATACAAAAAAGAAAATAGCAAATCAGGTCAAAAGTAAACTGCTAATTGCAGGTACTTGTATGTGTGTGTGTTAGTTAATATTTGCGCTTGCAAAGTTAATTGGCGGTAAATGTTGATGTTGACGTTGACAGCAACGCAGTCATAACTCGGTCAGTCGGTCGTGACTGCGAAGTCGTATGTTACGCATAATTCATGATAAAAACAAATATGTTTGCCAGTTAACACATACTGTACACATAGTACATAGAGAAACTAAAAGCACGTGCCCCCCACTTGTATACATAGTATATTGTTATTATTGTCTGCCGGTAGCCGCAGGGCGTTCGAGCGACGTCACATGGCTGGTATAAAAGTAAAGCAGCAGTGCCTTTGAGTATGCGTTTCCTGCTGAGCGTGCAACAATACTATTAATTATTATTATGCTGGTAGCACTGATATATATGTATGCCTGCTTTAACTTTTGTTGTTGTTCAATTGTTATTTGTTTTGCAGTTTTAATTGCGAATACTTAACTCTCGAGTGATTGTTTTACACACACAATAAATTAAACTAAATGGAAAATGTGAAAACTTGTCAATTAACATGTCATAGGAGAAATGCGAAATTCATGTCATAAATTGTTGGTGTAGAAATGTGAAGCAATTAAGTATCATCGGCATATGTTTTAAAATATCAATTACAAGAACTGGAAAACGTGGAGTGGTATAGTGTGTTACATAATTAGTAATTTAACTAGAAGCAAATAATAATAATAAATAAAATATTAGGAATAATTTTAAAATCAAGTTAGGTGAGTTAAAATTTAATTCAACTCCGGAATAGAACAGAATAAATAAAATAAAATGAGGAAAAATTAAATACAATATAATAAGCTATACAACTGAACTTAATATAAAATATGTTTTTTGTTCATTCGTTCCAAGTGCGCTAGTTTATTACTTGATTATAAAAGTTTATAAATGTGCAAAAAACGTTATAGATGGTGCCGGGTTGTTATCTCATTTTTTGGACTTACGAGGGTTGCCTTTCTTATTTCCTGATTATTAAACAATCAAATAAAATATTCTTCACTAGGGTCTATACTCTGATTGAGGTATCTCCAAAATATATTATAAGTTCTTAAGGGGTTACATGGGTTACCTCGAGTAAAAAACAGCATTTTTTAACAATTTTTTTTTCATATAAAAAATTAAATATTTTATTGTTACAAACGTACACTCTTTGCAAATAAATTCTGAAATTTTTGGAAAACAATATTTTAAACTCGGCCATTGCTACATCATTTCAGTTGAACCCTCGGAAAAACATGCGCCCGCGTTGGCCGGATAACTCTTTACAGGAACATATAAGCTGAAAACATATGTGTTTTAGTTAAAACATTGATGAGAACTTAGACGAAGGAAAAAAGTGAAAATTGGGTTTCTGGCCGACATGCTTAAAATAACAAAAACAAAAACAAAAAAGAAAACAAAAAAAAAAAACGTTTTAGTGAAARTTTCGCGATTTTCTGTGTTGAATAGTTATCGATAAAAACGCCTCATCAAAATTGTCAAAGATCTGTGTAAAATTTCATGAAGATTGGTTGAGTAGTTTTGGAAAAAGCTTGCCAACCGACTTCAAAAAAACTATTTCGAGAAACAACACGTTTGAAGATTGCGCACTTAGCTTAGCCAGCCTCGAGTGCACAAGTTCTCAAGGCTTTATTCCCGAAACAATTATTTGAATCAATTTGAAGGAAAATATTCTATAGGTATTGTAGAATATAATAAGACAACAATAAAACTCGAATATTTGAAACCCTTAAACCAATTTAACCGCTTAACATACTTCCGAGTTCAAAACGTTGATCTCCTAGTTTATTTTAAACGTACGGGATTAAAAAGAAGTCATTTCATGCCAGATAAAGACTATACGTTGAATTTTTTTTTTATTTATGAAATTGATGTTTTGAGTTTTCTAAAATTCAATTGCTTCACTCGGTGTGTAAGAACTCCCAATGGCTTGGTGAAAAGTGATCTCTGTTCAGCGATTGGATTGGTTAAGTATTTATGAACGACTGACAAATTGTGCGGGATCCGAGGTGAACAAATTCTTTACAGGCAAATATTCCAGCAGAATTTAATGCTACTGGTCTCATTTGCATTTAATACTCTCAAATTTACGATAGGTCAGATGACGTTCTTGTACACACCAGTTTGGGCACGGCATCAATAGTTGCCGAAACTACAACTGATTTAGACGACCTTCACGAAATTCATCTTGAAGTGATCTACGACCCCAGTTGAGTTCACCAAACTATCGATAAACACTGCTCCTTGATAGAGCTTCATCGTCAAAAGAGCAATTAAGTTCATTGATGCTCTGTTGCGGTTGATGTGGATTAAATCAAAAGTTGTAAAAAATAATCGCTCGAAAATATGTCGATATGAATAGCAAATAGCTACTCTTATATTAGACCGTTCTGACTAAGATCAAAAATGTTCGATTTTACGATAAAATGTTTCTTACCAGCGAACAACACTAAAATTGCTAAATCTCGAAATATAAAGGGGAAAGGTAGATATTTGTACTATATGCGGAAAAGAACTGCAAAAATCCCTATAAGTAAAATTAAATTTAATATATTACAAAAATAGTCGTATTTCATTTTACTATGTATCGTAAAATTGGCATATAGTTCAAAAAGTCCTTAGGGTAAATGAAATCCTCGGCGAGTTTAGTCAACCTTTGGAAAATTGTGTTTAGCGAACACCACTTTTTAGCGTGAATTGTTTATTCATTTAAAAAATTATCGCAAATGTTGATGCAAAAATTCTATATATAATTTCTTTTTTGTGAATAATGTTTTTTATGACTAGCTCCAGCAGTGACTTGAAACTGCGGTTAGAATTCAGTGAGCACTACTAAACACAATTAAGTACCAATTTTTAGTACCAATATACCCAAAAGGTAGAGTAATAATCTACTGTGGGCAAAAAAGATTAAGAGAGAAAACCTATTGTTCGACATATATTTTTTTCCAGGTTGTTATGACTATCAGCAACATCTGTGCCAAATATGTATCACATCAAAATAATCATTACACTTTAGTATACGCTTGCGCTCCAACAAAGAAATTCTATTAAATTTTGTACGCGGAATAAAATCTCTATCGCCAAAAGGCACTAAAATGTTGGAGAAGGCCTTCGGTGTTAATCCATTGTCACGAGCAAGTCTTTTTGTTGAGTATAAATTATTCAAAGGGGGTCGAGAAAGTGTTATTGACGCACCACTTTCAGTACGGCCATTAACATCAATTGATGATCAACATATCAATAAAAGAAAGGAATACGTGCTTGAGAATTAACTTGAGTTATAAATTTTACTTATTGCTGAAATATCGGAAGAATCAGGGAAAGCCATTTGGCTATTGGTTCCAAAATCACTAAATTTTTTCGAAAAAGTGTTGCGTTAACTTATGTAAAACAATGCTTTCCGACTGCCAGGATGCCATGGAACATCTTAATATCGGCCGAGTATCACGGGTAATGTAAGTCGAAGCCGGAAAAATCAAAGCAACTCAATATTCAAGGTTATGTTTAGCATTTCTTACAATTATCGAAATAGGGTGCATCCCGAATCCATTCCGACCACCCAAACTGTCAACAAGGACTACTACTTGAGTGTTGTTCGTCATTTGCGCGAAGCTATTCGCAAAGAACTATGGGGTGAAAACTTTTGAGTTTAGCACCACGATATTGCACCCTCGCATACAGCATTGAATTTTATATTTATGAACAAGATCTTACTATTTCTTACTCATGGTAGTTATTATGTATGTATATTTTAAGTTCTATTGAGTTAGATCACTTGTCGTCTGCAATATCCCGTTTTTCCCACAGTTAACTTACGCTTACATTGTGTTAACCCATCTTTACCCATCGTTGCGCAAGCGCAACATTTCAAGTTTTTTTTTTCTAAAATAAGAAAAATCTATGAAACGTAAGCCAGTCTCAAAAAGAAGAACTAGTAGATAGACAAAAATTTTTTTTATGGTTTTTCAAATACAAATGCATTTTATTTTTATCATTCAAAAACTACTAATTGAGTCATCTCGGGATCGATATATTCATCCAATCATAAAAAATGTTAATTTAAATAAACCTTTACTTTTTACACTGTACAAAGCTTTAACAATATCTTATTTGTGATATAAACCCTTTTCGTGGACAAAACTACCTACACSTGTTGTTTATCTTACATTTCTAGGAAGCATTGCGTATACGCAACGTTAGGAGTAACAATAGTCAGTTGTTATTGTTGCTCAGCATGCCATTCGTAGTTCTGTTTTGTTTTTATTATTCAGTTGGTTCTAGAACGTTGAGCTAATAACATAGATAACTTGATACGAGACTCTTTGGTTCGAGAGAGAGCCGTCAAACTCGCATTTTTTATAACAGTTGGCAATGATGCCACTCCTGAAAAATATTAACTTGGGTATTTAATAAATTATACAAAACACTAAATTAAACACTTCGAAAATGCATTCATATATAGGTTGTCAAAAAAGTCTTGCGGTATTTTCGGAAGCACACAGAGAACTTAAAACATAGAGAAGGTGCAAATTCAATTCTGTATGATGTTCGATTGGACGGCTAACAGAACTTATAAGATTGTGATAGGGAATTCACCATTCTCGCTGCTATTTAGCAGAATTGAGCACGTTCTCAGGCAGAAATGAATGTAAAACGACTGAATTCATGCGAGAATGAATAAAAAGAAATGCTTTGAAGAAAAATATACAAAGTAAAGAAGCATTCTCTGCGACACATATGTTTTAAGTTCTTTGGTACACATATATCGGGTGATTTTTTTGAGGTTAGGATTTTCATGCATTAGTATTTGACAGATCACGTGGGATATCAGACATGGTGTCAAAGAGAAAGA
>NW_017534852.1:2448985-2457952 GCF_001853355.1 Bactrocera latifrons
TGTGCAGTTTATGGACCCGATACAGTTTCTATTTCCACCGCACAACGATGGTTTCAACGTTTTCGTTCTGGTGTAGAGGTGGTCGAAGATGTGCCACGCTCCGGAAGGCCTGTCGTCGAAAATTGCGATAAAATCGCTGAATTGGTCGAAAGAGACGGGATAGTAGCAGAGGTAGCATCGGTCAAGAGCTGGGCATGAGCACCCCGTCAAACATCAAAAAACATTTTAAGAACAATTGAAAATTCAATAAAAATACCGCAAGACTTTGTTGACAACCTATTATAAACGCTAAAATGCCAAATCATTAATTAATTTACATAAAGATTTATTTTGCCAAAATATGTTCGCACAGTTCAATGAAATTTCATTTCACACTAATTTTGTCAAGTAGTTATAGCGCTGCTCTTCTGGCATCCCGCCTTTTTCACTAACTGCTGGTTGACGGCACCCTGTATGTGTTTTGTTGCCAGCTCGGAAAGATCAGGGTGCCCTGCCAGCTGACAAACGAGAGAGCAAGAAAAGAGATTCTGATCAATATTATCTATGCTAATAGTATTATGTAGTAATTTCTGAAAAACGTTAAGTGTGTGTATACAAATCAGTAAATAATAAGGCGAAATATTATGGATTGGCAGCAATTATTACCTTCTCAAGAAATTCTGAGTACCTTGGAAGACGAAGAGGATTTACAAGATGCCACTTAAATCGATGCCGTGTACATCCCCCCGACGGTTGACCATCTTACAGACGAGGAAGGCCTAGATGCTGACGCGCTAGGTGATTTTGACAATATTGTGTCCACTGATATCGCTGGAACATATGAAATACACACCGATTTACCCTTAGAGCCTGAAAACACGCAAGGTGAGCTCGGTCCTTCAACATCGAAGAAGCCAAGACTGTCAAAGAAGTCCCCAAAATGTGTTCCAGACTGGAAAAAAGAACATCCGACCTATATGAATTGTCCTACAAGTGATGAAACAGTAATGACACAAAATATTGAAGAACGCGTAGGTGGAAAACACCTTTTGAAGTATTTTCACTATTTTTTAGTGATGAAATTTGGGAACAGATTGTATGTTTCTCGGAAAAATATGCTCGTGACCATAACCGTCATTTATTTATCCTCACGGTAGCAGAACTCAAAAGATTTTTTGGTATATTATTATTGTCTGGCTATCATTCTTTACCAGCAACGAAATTCTACTGGTCAAAAGATGAAGACAAAAATGTATCAATTGTAAGAAATTGTATGAGTCGGATATTCGATAAATATGTGATGTGATAAATTCGATAAATTGCGTCCTATTTTCGATAATGAACCAAAAAAATATACAGTTTGGAATATTCTCACACAACTTGTCAATTGACGAAGATTTTGGACGTCATAGTTGCAAGATGTACATCAAAGGAAAGCCTGTAAGATTTGGATTCAAGATATGGTGCTTGTGTGGTTCAAATGGTATTTATTCCATATGGCGGAAAGGATAGTAACGACAATAGAAATGATTTACGTCTAGGAGAAAAAACTGTTCTGGACCTATTGTTTGTCCTTGAATATCCTCGAAAACATCGCATTTTTTTGATAATTTCTTTTGTTCACACAAATTATTTTGCATTCTGAAAGAGAAAGGCTATTTTGCCACTGGTACTATTCGAGAAARTAGAACAATGAATAAAACCATGATAAATACGAAAACTCTTCAGGAAAAAGAGAGAGGGTCATTTGATTTCAGCTTTGACCAAAAACATGAAGTATTATTAGTTCGATGGAATGACAATTCTGTGGTGAATGTGGCTGCTAACAACGCAAAAATCGAACCATTGGTTACAGCAAAACGTTACGCTAGAAAACTAAAAAATATGGAGAATGCGCCAGAGCCCCAGATTATGGCAGATTATAATAAAAATACGGGAGGCGTCGATCTGCATGATAATGGAATTGCCAATTATAGGATTCGAGTAAGAGGGGAGAACATCACCACTTCTGTTCATCAATTTGATAGATAGTGTTTTAGTCAACTCGTGGAAGATTTACAATCTGGCAAATGAGCGAACTATGACTCAATTAGAATTTAAATTTTACCTTGCTGTTAGTTTGATGAAAACCGAAGAAGGCCAACATGCAGATAATTCTTACTTTTTGGGTAATTCAAATAGAAATTTAGGAAGACCATCCAAAAACGCATTACCTTCCAATATTCGCTTCGATAATATTGGTCATGTCATAAAGGAGCACGAAAATACACGTTGAAGAAGATGTAGACAGTGTAGAAGTACAACAATTTATATGTGTAAAAAATGTCAAATACATCTTCATGCTGATTGTTTTAAAATATTTCACTCACGCTAATCGCTATAGTATTAGCGTAAGTGAAATATTTTAAATATATTTTTATGACTTGCTTGTACATATAATATAAGTTCAGTAATCCCAACGTTGCGTAGGCGCAACATTTCACGGAATGAAAAATAATTGATCAATATTTTTTTAAAATGATTTTCTCTTTTTTTATGTATTTTTAAACGGATTAAACAATAAAACCATAAAATATGCATTTATTTTTACCCTTGGGAGTTAATGGGTTAAACGAAAGGTTTGTATTGACTAGAAGTCGAGAAAGTCTCATCAATATTCGGAAAACAGTAGTATCCTAGTGTTAGCGATAACCTTTTTTATGCATAGAATCAATATATCCTAAATGCGTATAAAAATATTGTAGTCTTCTAGATTTATAACCCTGACACATAAATCTCAATTGAGTAAAGTCATTGAAATAAGTGATTACTTGAATCAGATCTTCGATTAACGGTAATAATCTGCGAATAATGTGTGGCACGTGATTTGAAGGCAAAAGCGAGAAATGTGCGATATAAAAGCGATACTTTAGATAAGAAAGTGTTTGCTGCGTTTATTACTTAAAACAACAATATTCCGGCGGCGAGTCCATTTCAGTGCAAAAAGGTATAATTACATGTGTCAATATATTTATTTCAACAAAACTACAAGTGTTAAAGATTTTAGAGAAGAGTACTCACTTATTGACGCAAACGGATAGTAGTCATCCTTTAGGATTGTTGAGCTTGCGCAAATTTGAACAGACTCTGTGACCTCACTAACGATATAAGTATCTTCCAGTGTCTTACAACGTAGCCTTGTCAATGCGGTACAAGAACCATGTTTTTCTGGTGCCTTGCTCTTGACATTTCCTGCAGTTTTTTTTCGATCTGTCTAACGACCCCACTATGGCAAGTGTGTGTGGAATTCATGTACCTACAGTAAGTTCAGTCGAGTGCCTTTATGAACTAAATATATAGTATTTCCGATGTACTATTTCACATATGTGTTTTGTAGTTTCACAGTTCCAACGCTTCTGTAAAAAACATCTTATAGACAATATATGGATTTTCCAATTCCGCTATCTGTAGTTATGGTAATTTATTATTATCTATGTTTCGGGATTACCACATGATTTATCAATCGTAACAAATGTGTAATTCATAAACAAACTTTAGTAGAAAAACTCTCAAAAATCCTTAGAATACTTAAATTCTTAATTCTTATAAATCATCTTTATAGCCTTCCGCCATAGGAGGTAATTTAAATCGTGGCCCCGCCCTCTAATAAATTTAATGTACATATCTCCTAAACTACTAAATCTACAACAACAAATTAGCCCAAATATTACGATAACTTCTACCGACAGTGTAAAAATGGATGAAATCGATAGATAACCTCGTTCACTAACTATACCATTACTGTACTATTCAAAACTACTAAATGCTCAAAAAGCAGTAACTAAATACGCCAGAGATATTAAATTTTACCTGCGAGATGATACATATGAGTGAAAATTCTAGATATAGCACCGCACACTTTTTGCAAAAATCACATATCTTAAGACCCGACCGACCGAATTCGATTAAAGCTATTACCTGGTCATCTCTTATTCCTATATCAGAGTGCGAAAATGGGCAAAATCAAATTGCATAGGCCCACAGCTTTTTTTTAAAGAAATTAATTATTTCATTGGCAGTATGATATGTAGCGCTGTGTGCTCATCCATTTACACTAAGCATCAAATGAAAGTATAAATTTCAAAGACGTTATTTCAATGCAGCTTTATTAAAATAAACAATTAATAATTCATGCATTAATATTACATTTACATAGGTATTTAAGAAACAAATTATAAATTAATATATTTTTTCCCAGAATAAAAAAAAAACATTTTGTTCCACTTTAAAAAAAGACTTTTATATAAAAGTGGTCAAATGAAAGTATACATTTTGAAAAAATACAAAACTTTTGCTTTAAAAGTAAATTTATTAATTAATATTGCCTTTTTTATACTTAATTACTGCACGAAGATGTTTTGGCATGCCTCGAACCAAATTTTCTGATTTTCTTTGGAATAATGTCAAGTTCACGCTTCGTCTCTAAGAAAAATTATTTTAAGTTTGTACGGCTGATTTTTGTATTTTGGAATCAAAAATTAACCACAAATGCTTAATTGGATTTAAACCCGTTGACTGAGCTGGCCAAGGCAGGTTTTCTTTAAGCCTTCTTCAAAAAAGCGAGTGATCAGGCGAGATGTGTGTTGGTGGTCGCTATTTTATTGGAAGATAAACGACCCCAAGTTCACCTTTTATGCATTTATTTTAAAATTTTCGCTAAGTATGTCAACATATGAAGCAACCGTCATTCGTCCATCGATTTCAAATACACCACCTACAGCAAATTTTGAGAACCAGCCCCAAACCATGCGAGAACATCCTCCATGCTTCACTGATGATTGTATGCACTGTGGTTTTAAGCGATCGGAAGGTTTACACCACAATTCCTTACGTATTTT
This sequence comes from Bactrocera latifrons, assembly GCF_001853355.1. Classification (NCBI taxonomy): domain Eukaryota; kingdom Metazoa; phylum Arthropoda; class Insecta; order Diptera; family Tephritidae; genus Bactrocera; species Bactrocera latifrons. The sequence goes on from NW_017534852.1 coordinate 2,453,842, forward strand.
TAAACTCTCTTACCTCGAATTTGAATTAATCGGACCAAATTACTTTATCTCAAAATGGGGTTGGTAAGTTTGGATTTTTTTTTCAAACTCTAGTCCTTTTTTCGTAAACGAAATGGAAAACATCGGTAATTTTTTTGCGACATAGCTTTTAAAACCAGATTTTTGTATTTTTCTTTTTATTGTTCTAATTTAAACATCCAAACCAAAATTTCAATAAAATACCGCGATAAAATTTTAAGGTTTTCAGGAGCTTTTCTTCGTACAAGTTGCTCAACGTGTGTAGAAATTGTGGACCTTGGAGCTCCTCCCCATTGAGTCTTGGATCTCTTCATTCTCTAGAAGCATCCAAAAACCTTTCTTGTCTCTCCGACGGAAATGGAATATTTTTCATGGTATATTAAGTTTGTCACGAAGTTTGTAACACCCAGAAGGAAGAGTCTGAGACCCTATAAATTATATATATATAAATGATCAGTATGTTGAGCTGAGTCGATTTAGCCATGTCCGTCTGTCTGTCTGCTCGTCCGTCTGTCTGTATATATACGAACCAGTCCCTTAGTTTTTAAGATATCATTTTGAAATTTTGCAAATATCATTTTCTCTTCAAGAAGCTGCTCATTTGTCGGAAGTGCTGATATCGGACCACTATAACATATAGCTGCCATACAAACTGAACAATCGGAATCAACTTATTGTATGTAAAACTTTCACATTTGACAATGTATCTTCACGAAATTTGGTATAGATTATTTTCTAAAGCAACAATGTAATGTCCGAAGAAATTGTTAAGATCGGTTAACTATAGCATTGAGCTGCCATACAAATTAAATGATCGGAAACAAATGCTTGTATGGAAAACTTTCGCATTTGACGTGGTATCTTCACGAAATTTCACATGGATTACTGTTTAAGGTAACAATATAATCTCCGAAAAAATTGTTCAGATCGGATTACTATAGCGTATAGCTTCCATACAAACTGGACACATAATTACTAAAAGAAATGCACCTGTGAAGGGTATATGTGGTTCAGTGCAGCCGAAATTAACTTTTTTCTTGTTTTTGACACGTTTTACCCCTCTTCCCACCTTCTACAATTAAGATTCGATTCTCTTCAGTTTTTGACGCGCACTCATGCGCTCACCAGCGAAGACTATTCATTCTCGATGGAGTAAATATTTTTTTGCGTCCAAATAATAAGTGCAAATATTACTCCAACGGTTTATTTACATAAGGGTGCATCTACATGAAAAGTTTTATGAATTTGTTCTTAAGCGAGAATGTAGGAAATGAGTGATCTGAGATTGCTAGTATATATTACATTTATACTATCATTTGATGCCTGGTGTAATATATATGTACATAATTAAATTTTTCTCAAAAATGTCATGAATCATGACCATATAGCGTTTATCATTAATAGCATTAGTGTGAGCTTCATGCCCATAGAGCGATCACAACACACTGTACTTTTATAAAGATGTAAATGTGTCTCAATAAAGGTTTGTGGATTGTTATCACTCAAAATACGGCAATTTTGTTTATTAACGTACTCATTTAACTAAAAGTGAAAAAACTTTACTTATGAAAATCGAAGTCGGTGACTAACTCATTTTGGGACTGGTCACCGAAAGTGTAGATTTTCTACCTAAATTTCGACAACTTAGCATTAGAATGCTTGACTCATCTTCTTTTCCACAGGCAAACGCAGAACTGGATTGTCATATTGGTTGACACCATACTCTTTGAACTATAATACAGGTGATATTAACTTCAGTAAAAATTAAGATGTCTTGATGAAACTTGGTATGCGGGTTCCCTAGTACAAAAAAAAAGCTTCGACTCGCCACTAAACGAAAACATATAAAGTGACATAATTAAGCATTAAATTAAGTTATAAAGCTGTANAAAAAAAAAAAAAAAAAAAAAAAAAAAAAAAAAAAAAAAAAAAAAAAAAAAAAAAAAAAAAAAAAAAAAAATTACGAGTTCGCATGTGGACTTTATGGGACTATTATTAAAATTAAGATATAAAACTCGTATATAAGACAGGTGTTTGCAGTAGAAAGGGTCATCTGTGGGCAAAAACTTTTGACATACCTTTAATAAGTTTAAATTACGTATCTCCTAAATCACTACAGCTACAATCATAAAATTTGTTCAAAATAGAGAACTCCTACTGATAATGTGAAAATTAGAAGATAACCCCGCTTGCTCAACATATAACTGTACTGTGCGAAACTACTAAAAGCGCAGAAAGGTAATAAAGAAATATGCCAGAGACATTAAAGTTTACCTAAGAGATGGGTTTTTTGGAACCGGTGTGTAAGTTGGATGATGAGCGTAGCACCGCCCATTTTTTAGTGAAATCCCATATATCAGGACCCGAAAGGCCGATTTCGACAAAATATAGTACGCGTTTTTCCTCTCATATTCATGTTATGTTGTGGAAACAAGCAAAATCGGACAACAACGCTTACTTCCCATATAGCACAATTTTAAATTCCACTTGATCCTTTCTTTTTCCAGTTAAGTGAGATTGAACTAAGTAATACTTTTTGTGTACGCCACCTTATACCAAAAATTATTCAAATCCAACAAAAACCGTTCCATCCCCTAGATACCGGATATTGGATTCCAGTATCAATATTTGATTTTTGATATATAACTGAAATTCAGTGCTAATATTTCTCTGAGAATTGCATGTCCATATGTTCTTACTGGACAATCGATAAAGATTACGGATCCTAACGCACCTGTCGACATATAGATGGCGCCAATGGGCAGCGCTAGATTCAAAATTCTTTAGACAGCACCTTTTAATTGACTTCTGCTGAAATAGCTAGTTAACCAATAACATTCTGATATAATTTCGTTCATATAATTCCCACTACTTTTTTTTGCACGGACCAACGACTAAATCAAGTCATGGTACTAAATCATAATTCATATCACTCTCCATTGACAGTAACAGTGTCACCAGCTTCAGTTAGAAAGAAATTCGGACCGGTGATTCCACCAGACCAAGAAACATACTAATTTGTCAATTTAAGTGAATATAATGTTCGTTTATGAATAATTTGTGGATTTTATTCTGACGAGAACTGACAGTTTTGTTTATTTACCGCACCACTCAGATAAAAGTGAGCCCCATAATACACTATGATTAGGCTTTTGTTCTTGAATGAGGACAATTTTATAGAGATGGAAGCCCTTTTTCAAAATCCATCCGGGTTATGGCTTGAGACAGTCCCAATTCTTGAGAACGTCGTCGAATCGACAAATTGCGGCCTTTCGAAACATTTTCCTGAACGACAGCAATATTCTCATTACTTCGAGCGCTTCTTTGTTCTGTTGGCACTTCAACACTATATAAAGAAATTGTTAGTTCGAAATGTTCAACAATTCGTCGAATAGCGAGTACAGGTGGGAGATTATTACGACCTTAAATTGGCAAAGGCGCACGAAAAGTAGCAATTGATAACGATTATTTTGATACAATAAATCATTTGTAAACGGAGTTCTTATGTATATCTTTCCAAGATGAAATTATAAACATTACTGAATACACTGAAAAAACAACAGATCATGACATATCATAAGTGGCCGAAATGACACCGAAAATAATATCACTCCTATTGGATAACCCGGTAGATTGAGACTTTTTTTTTGCATAACTAAATGAAAATAATTCAAAAAGGTGGGTATAAAATTGAAGTTATTTTCATACCCCGAATAGCGTGCATTAAATTTGGGTTGACGTTTTTAACACCCAAAATATAATGTCGGAGATCCTGCAAAGTCAAATATATAAATTGATCAGTATGACGCAACTATTCCGTCAGTTTTTGAGATATTGATCTGGAATTTCACACATGTCCTTTTTGCGCAGTGTAAAATGCAGTTTTTTGTAGCTTTTACAGGATTCTCAGCTGCGGAATATAATAATAAATTAATAAGGTTCAAAATATTTGATTTAATTCATTCAATTATGTCTGGAGTAGGATAATCTAAACATGTTGAGATTTGTGCAATAAATTCGAGAGATTCTCATATTTTGCCCTTATGTTCTGCGATAACATTTTTTTTTTTGTTTTTTTTTTTTGTTTTTGTGG
>NW_017534852.1:2458498-2472687 GCF_001853355.1 Bactrocera latifrons
AGAGTTCCGTCTTTAGTGGCAGCTGGGGTGCTCTTCTCTTCTCTTTGTTTTGCCGGTSCTGCTTGGGTGGCCGGAGTCTCACTTGAGTCTGTCTTTTCACCACTTTTGTTTATCTGCTTTGGAGTGGCGGTGAGTATGGGGGATCTGAGTATCCTGCTGCTTCTGCGGAAGACCGTTCCGTACTGCGATAACATACCTTCTAGATGAATGCCATACATCAAGGATATAATGACAAAAGCACMTACGTGTGCTTGCAATCCTAACACACGTGTGACACCTTTGGCTTTATAAGCCTTACATGATTTTGCTTTTAATGCATTAATAAAGGCACGAAAAATTATAACAGATATAATATACATTTTGCATTAGGAAAGAAGTTTTCTAGTCGCTTGAGTGAATTAGAGGAGTGACATGTCGTGTGCATTTAGTTCAGAAGAATCTTTAATCGCAATGTATAGCCCTCAACTTTGTCGCAATCAAGCTTTTAGATATATTTACACATGTATGTATCTGTGTTTGGAGTGTAATTATGCAGGTGTGTCTGTGTTTGGTTGTATAAATTTTTAGCTCATCTAAAAATAAAAAAATGGTTCGCTATTCACAACTCCTTATATATATTTAATGAAACGCGACCTTTTTGACATCATACTGAAATATTAACTCTTTACTTTTCCTCATATTTATTTGCAGCCTTTACGCGCCCTTTTAACTAATAAATCGTGTCTTCCGTGCATCCAAAAAAAGCTGTTCATTTGCTATTGAAATTTATGTATGTCTTCCGATCCAATGGATGACGAGCAAGTGATTCGGAAAATGAATAAATGGCGAAAACCTTCAGTTGATTATGCAGCGACCAAACGTTGGAGTAAAACGTCTCGTCAGCTGCCTCTTGCCAGCACAAGACCGACTGATATTATTGTATTACTCGAGATAGCATTTCTGGTCGTCATCGCTACAGCCAGTTCAGGTGAGTGGAATAAAAGCAAATATGTTTATTTTTGTTTATGTGTGCATTTTAAGCCATAAGTAGATCTATACTTACAGTAGGTAGAAAAATAAGTTATCAAAGTGAAATATAAATCTGCAAAGTGAATAAAATTTAAAAGTGCTCAAATCAAATATTTTTTTTTTTTTTTTTATTAAGACCATATTTGAAAGTATGTAATTAAAGTAATTTGAAAACAAAAGAGAAGTTCATTGCTTTTATAAAAAGGAAACATATACACATACTGTAAATTACACGTAGCAAAAATAAGTTATTAAATTTTTTAATATTCACAAAGTCCATAATTACGTCTTGCTTCTTGACCCAATCGTTATTTAATGAAGTTGGCAAGCTTCAAACACTAATTTTGAGGAAAATTATTCCAAATGTTATAGATGCAGATCTTCAAATCAACCAGGTTTTACATCAAGGATTGCCCAAGCTTTTTCAAATGATGACAAGTCAGGGCTTTGAGGATGCCTTTTCGAAGCACTCACATTTTAATTTTTTACATCTTCTATGGTGATTTTTGTAGAATGAATGGGCGCGTTGTCCTGTTGCAGAAGGTCCAATTATTCGGTGACCATCGGGGATGGCGTGCTCCTTTAAAATATTTAAACAAAACTGCAGCAGTAACTTTTCCTTCCAGGAATAACGAAGACAAATCATCGATTCATCAGTCCACAACATTTTATGCCAAAAATCAGTAATGTAACACTGCGTGTTACTATCTTTATGAAAATTAATTATGGTTATGCATTCCTCATTCGTTAATTGTTTAAAATTCACCATTTTCAAATTTTTTTTTTAATTTACCATAAAAAAATCGCCTTAATATTTAAAAAAAAATAAATTAAAAAAAAAGAAAACTTTAGTTATCACTTCAATTTCAAAATTTATAAAATAAACAAGTCTTGCACATTTAATGCTTTTTTGTAATTTATTTTCAAGTTTTAATATGAAAAACACTAATTACTGCACTTGATAACTTACTTTTTCCACGCTTTGTCACTGAGCATTTCTACAGAAGGCCATGAAAATTTCTTACCAGATAAGGGGTTGCCACTAAAATCATCAATTGTTGCACCTTGATAACGGTACTTTCCGAACATATACAAAAAAAAAAAAAAAAATATATATACTCAAATAAGCGAAAAAGTATCGAGCGTTTTAAACAACGCTGGCTGTTTTCATAACTTATTTTTTCTACCTACTGTACATCCTTACATACAAACAGAGCATATTGTACACATGCACGAATGAGAAAAACTAGCAGGAATGCAATTCACATTGAAGTGGATAATTAAAATTTATGTACTTGTGGTAAGCAGCTACATAAAAAAACATTATGGTGGTACTCAATCGGAAAATTTACTTCTTAAGAAGTTTCCAAAAATAAAAATGTGCCTACGCCTTTCAATTCTAATTGTTTATGCTTAAGATTCGTCTATAAAGGCTCCTGACTTAGCAACTGGTCTGCTATTTATTAGCCGAAAATGTTAGTGTGATCGGAAACCTAAGTGATGGATAAGTCGAGTTAATTTTGCAAAGAGATTAAAGTCTTCCTCGCTGCAGTTGCTCTTTGGTAACGACAAAGGTAGAGTGTCGCTATCTGTGTAAATTACCATTTTCTGTATCCTCTCGTAGTTGTTCAGTAGGACTGAACAAGTCTTCTCTATGCTCAATACTTCTGCTTGGAAGATACTAGGTGAGTTTGATAGACACCCTACCCGCTGTCCATTTTGGGTACGTCGGTATATATTAGGCACTAATCTTCTCCCCTATTAAACCTTTTATCTATCCACGTCTAGACACTACTCACTATTCTCTAGTAATTACTGAGTTCCAACCTTGGGAGGATATGGTCTAATTTAATTGGATTATTTTCGTGCTGATTCAGAATTTTGCTATGTCCAAAACTCTTCCTGTTCCAGCCATTAATATCCTTAATTTTTAGAGAAAAACATTTCCGTATGCGAATAGCGATGAGCAGTTGTAACAGGAGCTTATTAAGCGCATAATTTGGACTTCGGTATTCGTCGTTATCAATGCGCAAAAGACCATAAATCTTCCGTAAAGCCTTTGTCACTCCCACTCTCATAAGATCGATCAGATGATGTAATTGTCCATGCCCAGCACAAAATAGCAGGATGGAAATGATGAGGTACTTTTAAAGTTTTGCCTTTGTTCGTGAAGAGAGGACTTTACCTGTTAATTGCCTACTCAGCCCAAAGTAGCAACTGTCTAAAATAACATGTGAGTCAAGTCCCTAATGCGACGACTGTTTGTTTGATGACAGGAGATATTTCGTCTTGCCCTCGTTCATTGCCAGACCCATTTGTGTTGCTTCCTCGTCCAGTCTGGAGAAATCAGAACTAACGGCGCGAGTATAAGAAGGATTATCCCACTGTAATTTGCGCAGATTGTCGGGTACCCCTTTTCTAGATTGGGCAAAGCAAACTTATGTTCCAATCAGAATCTGATGCAAAGACTTTTTAATTTCTTTGCCGTCGTATTTGACTATATCGGCCGGTAATCCATCGACCTCGCTGCTTACTTGCTTCTTCAGACGAATAATTGCTATTCGAACTTCTTCATTGTCGGGCAATCGTAGACGGTAAAATAAACATCGACTCCAACCATGATTTTATCGAGTGGGCTTATGTGTCTAAGAGCGCTATCGTATGTTCTTCTGTCTGGTTTCAAAATAAACATCACTTTGACTCTTTTTCTCCTTCTAAGTATATATGATAGGCGAATACTGGCCTTATAGATCCTTCAAGTCTTAAAACCATATGTTCTGCAGCATTATGAGAGTAATTCCAACTAGACCCTCCAATTTAAATGGTAAGAAGCTTTTAATAGCGTATTATCTTTTCTTGTTGTTGACTATGAGACCAGACTGCTTTACTCTGTTTGCAAATTTGTTTTGTTGAACACGCATTGTCGAGGATTGCTGACTACCAGAGAAATACGTGTTCATTAAAATCTCACGTGAGAGAGAGTAAGCAATGCCCTCTGACTTTTGAAAAGCAATAATCTTTGAGCAGCATCTTGCTCAGCTTAGCTGTCATTAATTTCTCGCGAATGTTGGATTCTCGGAGACCCTCCAATAACCAACTATCAAGCTATCTTTCTTCGTAGATCCTTTGATGATCTTGGACTTCCTCACACCCTGAAAATCGGTCAGATCTTACGAAAATGAATGTAGGTTTATCGACCCTAGTATATATATTTAGTATTTATTGGAAAAGAAACTCACATCTGTTGTTCGTACTAGAGCTTCTCCATAAGGTGTGTCTTGGGTTTGCTTCTATCCTAATGCGGTGTGTTTTCATTTATGAACATCTGTTAGGTGTGTAATTAGAATTCTTCTGTGCTGTAATTAGAATAAAGGAATGCACTTATATCTTTATCGATAAGAATTAGTTTAGCTTCATCCCTACATTATCTGTAGCACTTCTCGTGTACTGCAGCTTTATCTATGTACATCTTATAAAATTAGCTACCCGGAAATATGGTTGTTTTGCTGCTTTCAGTGCATAAGAAAGAGTTCCCAACACAAGGTCTCTTTCGGTTTATTAAGATGCTTTCTGAGGTGTGCTAAGTTTAGAAACGCTAACCGTCAAGAAGCCCAAGACATCCGATTTCCATCCAACATTCTGTACTGTAACTAGTGGCTACATCGTTTCCTGACTGGCGAGAAGATAGTCCTTATTGGATTTCGTGATTTTATTATATACATGTGTAATATCTGTCGAACTTGTAATGTTCGAAACTTTTTAGTTTAGTTTCTGCTTCATAAGCCAGCTTCAAATTACATTTGTGAATGAAATCCCATGATTTGCAACCCGTGTCAGATGTTATACAGGAAATATTAGGGTTGTTTATACAGAGTATGCAGTAGGAATATTAGGAGCCCCTATAAGAAATCCCAAAGGTAATGTAAAGTTGTTTTAATGGGTTAAAATCGCTTGCTGTTGGCAATTCAATTGTTCTCTGAATGGCTAACTTACCTCAAAAAAAAAAAAAAAAAAAAAAAAAAAAATCGTAGAATAATCTCATGAATATTGCAAGATAACTTGGGCATCTAAAAACTAAGTCGTTGGACATTAAATTACATTACTAGTACGGCTCGATTTCTTCCTTTTTTGCATCTTAAACTTAATTTATTGCAGTGTAATTCTTATTAACGAATCTTAATATACAGTAAATATATTATAGACAATTCAAAATCTAAAAACTACTAAATTTAAAATGAACTTGCCCTAGTTTGCATATACAAATACGAAGGTCCCAACGGTATAACAACTTAAATCATTGGATAATCGATCTTACTTCATGCGCATTTTTGCAGGCTGAGTGTAATACCACATGTTTTTTACTTAAAACATTGTACTTGTATAACACACATCAAGTTTGCTTTAATAATACTAGTAGTTTTGGCGAAACCATATGTTTGTTTGGTTCACCGGACGGAAAATATAGACTCTATGTTATGCATATTTGTGAGTCCAATCTTATATCTGCCACAATTTTTCCCTATCTGCATTTAGTACTCTGGAATTGTTAAGGAGTGTGCAAGCCTATGCTGGTCTAATTAGCATTGTTTTGTATAAAAAATTTAAGGATAAGAATTTCCATACAAAGGGTTAAGTTCAGAATCGAACTTCTACCTAACTAAACAATTTCATAGACTTTTAAATGTACACTCCAAACATATCGGAATGTAAAAGTTTCTTACAACAGTATTACTACTTCCCCAGTGGCAGTATCAATAAAGTAAAATCACAAACACATAACTGAAACTGTGAGCGTCATCCGCACCTAACCTCTCACTCTAGGAAATTATTGTCTGCTTAGTATCAACATAAGTGTAAAAAACTCAAACTCAATGGGCTGTGCAACTTTGCCATTAATATCAGCACTGTAACACTGGCCACTCCTGCTGTATTTCCTTGCTTTTTGTATCTGATTCCCTGACTCAATAGTGCTATCATAAGCAGCACCGTCTTCATCAGCAGTATCATCGTTGATGTCAATGTAATCTCCAAACCCCTTTGCTTGAAACAAAGCAGATAAAAAGAAGGTCATAAAGGAGTCTAAAAATTATTGTATTGGTGGAGCGGGAAAACCCACCCATTTAGATACGACGGTCAATAAGATTGTAGCAATAAGTCATATATCTGAATAAGATTTCATGCAATATATAGGTAAAATAGTTAGTACTGCTCACAAACACTGAGATTAACAAAAAGGAGTTTCTTTAATCAGAATTGCTTTTTTTGATATCTAGATGAATTTATGGAAAATGAATTTCGTAAAGTCCATATTTATAAAGTAGAGGATTGTATAACGTCATTACTTTACTACATTAACAAAATTGACACCAAAACAGAGAAAGAAATTATCACCGAAAATAGTCATATCCATGCTAGCGATCAAAATCAGTATCAATATAATTTTTCATGTCATGCCTCCGCTATTCTAATACTCAAACCATCGAAGCTACTTCGTTGAGTATATTTTTTAATGAGCGACATGTCAAGTGACTTATAGTACTCGTAGTCATAAAATTAAGCATAATATGAGTAGTCGAACAATAATTTTCGTAGTTCTAATCAAATTTTAACTTACAACCAGTTGGTACAGAGTTTTACAGTTTTATTCACGTAGCGGTATCACCTAAAACTAAACGAGATAGATATAGAGTTATATATATCCATATAATATATAAATGATTAGGGTGGCGAGAAAAGTTAAAATCTGGTTGACTGTCTGTCTGTCTTGAATAAAAATTAACATATCAAGATGAAACTTGGTAATTGGCGTAATCGGACCACTGCGACTATAAACTAAGGACTAAATGAAGACATAAAACACATATTTGGCACAGGAGATTGCAATATCAAGCACCTGCGGATAAAAATTTTTGAAAAAGATGGCATAGCCCAGCCCGCTATTATGTTTAGTGTCCACATATCCTAACCCATTCCAACACGAATATTGCAAGAACTAGTACTTGTAGTGTGAAAACGGCTGAAATCGAATGAAAACCCGCTCTCTCTCCAAACTACTAAAAGCGCTATAAATCAATAACTAAATGCGCCAGAATTATTTTCACTCATTTTAAATAGCTGTAACTTGTTTTTAAACTTCTCCGATTTTTTTTTTTTTGTTAAATAAAGCTTAAAATTTCACCTTCCAACACTGTATGGTATGACACATTGTGATTGGTAATGACATTTATTGAAAAAATACGAAAATAATTTTTTGACTACCCAATATGTACATGAAGTCCAATCCGTCCAATTCTAGCAGAATCTAGAGTAATCTAATCATTCATACTCTACGTTTATGTTGCGCAATTCCTTCAAAACAGCGCGGATTATGAGGCGATGGATTTTGCGGAACGTTAATCATTCATTTTCAATTTGGAATACATAAATGATAAATAATATCGATACACACATTTATAATTACTAGAAAGTTTTTTAAATTGTGTTCAAAATAAAGATTTTTATACTAAATTATTATTAAATTACATAAATATATTTTCCGTCTTCTATCTACTATAGACACACTCCTTATTTATTTATCTTTTAAAAATGGTTCAGAACAGAACACGGAGAACCTTAACAGATTAAATATGTTACAACAAATTTTGAGATTCGGCCCGAAATACCCATGTTTCATTTAAAGTTAACTTGAACTTAAGATTTTTTTATTTTACTCTTGAATTCTGAAGAGCGTTATCTTTCAAGTTATTACTCTGAGCGAACAAAATTACTTTGTTTTTAATGGTACGATGTATTTTGTGGGATATTTTAAAGTAAAGCGTTTTTAACAACAGCTTCGTTTTGATTGGTTTGTTGAATTGAATGAAATTTTACTTCGCAAAGATACTTCGAATTTACAATTATAGAACTTGCTAGAATCTCTTAGATGAAAAATGAGAAGAAGAAGAGTAACATTCAAGCCACTTAAAAAAAAGTAATTATTATTTTTTATTCAGGTCATGGGCTAGAATGATTACCAGTCATATTCGGTTAAACTACGAACAATGATGGGTCGTGCTATACGATTGTTATATGTTATTTACAATAAATTCTTCCTCCTAAGAAAGTATTATTTGAGTCTTTGTGGAGCAAAGTATCAAAGAAAATCCGAATGCGTTTTTTATTTTTAAAATGTAATCCTTATCTTTATAATATAGCTCTTTCTCGGCCATAATATTTAATTATATGCAATTTTTACTTCTTGAAAAAACGCATGTCTAAAAAAGACTCCCTATATCAATTTGTTGGCACCAAACCCTGTCATCTCACACCATTGCCGTTAACAAACACTCATCCGGGCATTTTTCCAATCCAACAAACATGTAAGCAAAGCAACGACGTTGTGGAGCAAAGGCAAACACATGCCAATTCCGGCAAACTGTTTGCTCGGGCTTTCTAAAAGGTCTTTCTGGAATAAAAGCAGCAATGGCAGCGCCTACATATCTGTTAAGATCATAAAGAACGCGGCGAAAGTGGGCTGTTGGTAAGGTCGATTTTCCAAAGAGCCCAGGCAAAGTGTCTGCGACATTGTGTGTGCGCTGCTGCTAATACTTGAAACCCAAGCGACAGTTAACTAAAGTATATAAAAAGGTTTTAAGCAAACTGTTGTATGAGCGAAGAGGGTAAAAAAATGTGTAAATAGAAAAAATTTTTGTGAAAGAAAAAACGAGAAATAATATCTAGGTGGGTTGCTGTCTGGTTTCTAAGCATTAGCTGCATTGTTACCGGGGGGATGTAGCAGATGACCGGCTTGAAGTGCTTTTTCGGTTATCTACTGTTAGCATCAGCAATCATCGCATTTAAACTTAATTTTTCCGACACACAAATAAAATATTTTAATGTTACGAATTTTATCTCTAATTTGCCATCTTATGACTACAAATGCACATAACAAAGCGAGAAATTGATATGTAACCTAGTGCTTCATGTTTATTTATTTCTTCGTCGTTTTATGCATTTTTCGTTTTTATTCTTTCAGATGCTTCCAACTACTTTGACACTCAAGGACTTAACTATTTATTATTGACCACCGAGTAATCATTCTTTAGAAAAAATTGACGCACAACGCGCACTCTGGTTTCACAAAGTAACTAGAGTTTAGAATTATCTGCTGTTGAATAAAACATATGTTGTTTTACTGTAGCGTACACAGACATCTAATATTTTGTCTTACCGTTATTGCTATTTTCAAAGAATTTATTTAGATGGAAGATCTTTGGATGGGTTCGTGTGATTAGGTTAGGCGAGCTTTCGTAAATGTACTTTTTGTAACGAGCTTAGGCTGAAAGTAATAAAAGCTCAGTTATTTTACGTTCTTTTTATGAATCTTGGTTGCTAACGCCAATTTAAGGAACGATGTACCACTCATTGTCAAAGCAGGCATATTGTAAATAATTGAATCGCTGGAGGTGTTCTACATATTACATAGAATAAACTTTTCTCTCACTACCCGAGTCACTTTGTTATATGATTAATGTGCGTGTCAGGCAACAGTGAACCCGCTATCGATAAAATGGGGACGGGTTGGGGCTCCCGTCGTCTCGTGCGTGAGACTACTGGATAGCTGGACTTCACGAGACCTTATTCAGGGCTGGACTATCATTGGTTCAGCTGCAGTCACAAGATTCTTTAGCCCAAGATCGATCTCAACAGTTTTAGGATTCTAGCGGCATCCATTCTATAGGGCCTTACCTGACGCAGTCTGCACAATCTCTACACAGTGAGTTAAAAACATCTCAACACTTCATTGTTGATTGCACTACGCGCTTTCGTGATCAAGGGCATAACCACTTGGAAACTCACACTCTGATATTCCAATGAGCTAATTAGAAGAGAAATTAAATACCTAAACACCTGAGCAAATTTTTTATTGGCCTGATCGCTGATCTGTTTTTAGGGCTTTACAAACAACTACATCCAAGTGTGATCTCTAGATCAGCCATCGAAACTAAACTAACTTTAGTTATATTATATAATCTCCGAACAAATTGTTCAGATCGGATTACTATAGCATATAGCTTCCTGTGAAGGGTATATTAGCTTCGGTACACCCGAACTTAACTTTTTTTCTTGTTTTTAACTTAAATTTTGAAATCATAAAAAAGTTAAGAGGTACTCATCCAATTGTTCATCTTTGAGCACAAATGTGAATACAAATTTTGCGTACTATTTTTTGTCTGTAGATATGTATACAAAGCGCGCTTGGTAGTAGACGTTCGGCCATTACCTATGTACGAGGCTTTCAGGTCAAAGCTTTGTTTAATTAAAAAGTTCCAAAGTTTATGTGTGCGCTATAAAAATACTTGTGAAACCTTTGCTTACCAAACGCGGCGAAATGTGGAAATTAAGCCAATATAAAACTTTACGACTATCATGAAAGGGTTTCTGGTGTTTATTGGCAAATTTATACTTCCTTGCCGCATCTTTATTGAATGACATTTGCCAAGGAGCTTACGTTAGATGATCTTGTGTGAAATAATTTTAAAGCTACGAATATTTGAAAGAATAAGATATGTATGTGAGGACGTATRTAAGCAAAATTTTAAAGTTTGTTGAGAGGCATCTTGGAAAATTTTAGGAATATGTAAATATGACTCATGGGTGTAATTTTAATTTGGATGTGCACTGACTTAACTGTTTAAGTATGTATGGATTTATAATACCTTTGAGCTTGTTGTGCAAAATTAAAGAGCCTGAAAATAGTGAATGTAAACAAAGGGAAACACTCCATTCGGTGTCTGCTGCACACACTGTAGCGTTAGTTGAGTCACTATACTACCTAAATTGTTTTATATATACACCTCTCTATCGAATGTTTTTGTGGTTTCACTCAAACAAAGTAACCAACGAATATTATCTAATTTATCATCCGAAATTTTCAAGTGCTGCGCATATTTGGCAAGACTTTATAGCGGAAATTTCTGAGATATCGATTTTTTTGTTTTTAGAAATAAGTTATTGACATGTTATTTATTGAAAACTCGCAGCTCTCCCAGCACGGTCTTCATCAGCGACCGCTTACCGGTACTCCAAAAAGGCGTGGTGCCACCAAAACATACCACTTCTAGGTAGTGTAACATGTAAGCAAGCCTACTTTATCACATAATATCAAACGTCTCTGTGGCAGAATTTAATCGCGCCCTAACGAACGCTGCATTTTCTGCTTCCACAACTCACAGAAACACGTCATGCTAAAAGGTTTGTCCTGACTCTCCAGGTGCTCAGAGACAACTAACCAGCCGCTTGTTTGTTAACTAGGAACGCCCGCTACCAAACTCAGTAGGTTCCCGCACGCTCAGAAGTACAGTCGCGGCGGAAGAAAATCAGTCCTATTACTTTCCGTACAACAGTTTTAGCGAAAAAATTCCTCATATTGGAAGGTACTTGATGAAAACTTTTAAGCTCGGAGCAAAATTTTTGTGTCGTACTTCTGTTACCTTATTTCTAATAAATTCGTTTGAAAATTGATCTTTGAACCAATTAATTTATTAAAAACTCAAAACAAAACGCATCCAGTTATAGGCTAACTCATTTCAAAATTAAAGAGACATGCAACATGTTGTCGATATGTAATAGACTGACATATTTATAATTAGATAATACAATATAATTTACTTCTGTTTACTTCTTCTTATTCTTAATTGGCGCAGACACCGCTTACGCGATTATAGCCGAGTTAACAACAACACCTCAGTCGCTTCTTCTTTTCGATACGTGGCGCCAATTGGATATTCCGAACGTAGTCAGGTCCTTCTCCACCTGGTCTTTTTAATGGAGTGGAGGTCTTTCTCTTCCTTTGCTTCCCCCTTCGTGTACTGCGTCGAATACTTTCAGAGCTGGAGTATTTTCGCCCATTCGAACAACATGACCTAGCCAGTGTAGCCGCTAAACTATGTCAATGTCGTCGTATATCTCATACAGCTCATCGTTCCATCGAATGCGATATTCGCCGTGGCCAACGCGCAAAGAACCATAAATCTTTCGCAGAACTTTTCTCTCGAAAACTCGCAACGTCGACTCATTCGTTGTTGACATCGTACAAGACTCTGCACCATATATTCTCTATAAAAGGTTTATTAATAGTACAGAGTCTTCAATCAAGTGGAACCCTAAGCTCTTTTGGAACTTTGTAAAATCTAGAAGAGCGTGTTCGGCTATTCCCTCTGCTTTAATAATTCCGCGTGCACACCTGGCGACATCTCCAACCTGTTTGCTGAATTTTTCCAATCGAATTATGTTCACGACGATCCTGGTATTAGTTCCACTCATTCGGCTAATAACTTTCCATCCATAAATTTTGGGACACTGTGTCTTTCACAGGTCGATATTGCCAAGGCTATTTACGATATTAAGTCTTCTCCCAAATTGAATTTGGATGGGCTTGCACCTGTACTTATAAAAAATTGTACTGATTTGGCATATCCTCTCATGCTTATCTGCAATAAGTCTCTCTCCTCTGGGAAGTTTATTGCTGACTGGAAATTGACATGCATTACCCCTATTCTGAAAGGTGGTAGAAAAGATGTAGTCTCCAACTACAGGCCTATCTCCAAACTTTCTACTGTTTCGAAAATTTTTGAGTATTCTGTTAAAAATAAATTATTTTTTTGCAGTAAAATCTATAACTAATGTCAATCAGCACGGGTTTGTCCCTGGGCGCTCCACTGTCTCAAACTTAGCGGTTTTTAGCGATTATTGTATGTCTACATTCTCCGCTGGATTTCAGGTGGATTGTGTCTACACCGATTTCTCTAAAGCCTTTGATAAAGTTTCACACAATATTCTAATTAAAAAGCTCTCTTCTTTAGGGTTCCATTCGGTCTTCTTGCAGTGGATTAAATCATATCCGCACAATAGACGATGCGCTGTCAGCGTCAATGGAGTGTCGTCTGACACATTCATTGCGTCTTCAGGAGTACCACAAGGAAGCGTCTTGGGTCCACTTCTCTTTGTGCTGTTWATCAATGACATTTCCTGTTGCTTCTCTTTCGCTAACTTTCTGTTATATGTAGATGACATAAAAATTTTTGTAACAATCAAAAATCCACAAGCTATATCCAAACTCCAACTTGATATTGATACTTTTTATGATTGGTGCCTGGAATCGAAGCTTTTTCTGAATCCAGATAAATGCTCTCAGATCTCTTATGGTAGGGGCCGCAACATCTTATCCTCAAGTTACAACATTTCTAATTGCATCCTAAAATATGTTACGGAAATCAAAGATCTTGGGGTAATCTTTGACAACCATTTTTCTTAAATTTGCTCTCCGCTCCCTAAAGTTTGTTGACCCAATACCATCGTATACTTCCCGTTTATTGCTTTTACATCTTAACTACTGGAAAATCGTCGGTCCGTTCTCTGCCTTTCATTTGTTTTTAATGTTATTGATGGAGGTATTGACTGTCCTTATTTATTAGGGAAATTAACTTCAATGCTCCCTAACGTTGTCTCAGATCTATTCGCCATTTTATTATATAAAGGAAAGTACTAACTTTGCTGAATATGCTCCTCTCAAGCGTGCTGTGCGAGAGTTTAACTCGATTTCCGAAAAAGTTCTTCTTGATTTTTCTCACTCTAGGGTATCCTTCATTAATACTCTAAATTCTGTCTTTTAGTTTAAGTTAATTACTTATGTACTTTTAATTGTATTATTTTAAAATTCTATTTAGCATCCTAATTTTCCATTAGTCTATAAGAACTAATGTTCATAGACTTAACTAAATAAATAAATATAGCAGGACAGGAATTATCAGTGGCTTATAGAGTTTGGTTTTTCTTTGTCGAGAGAGGCCTTTGCTTCTCAATTGCCTACTCAGTCCGAAGTAGCACCTGTTAGCAAGAGTTATCCTGCGTTGTTGGTGGTGTTTACGCTGGTTCCAAGATAGACGAAATTATCTACAACTTCAACTGTCAACAGTGACGTGAGTGCCAAGTCGCGAGTGCGACGACTGTTTGTTTGATGACAGGAGATATTTCGTCTTGCCCTCGTTCACTGCCAGACCCATTTGTGTTGCTTCCTTGACCAGTCTGGAGAAAGCAGAACTAACGGCGCGGGTGTTGAGGCCAATGATATCAATATCAGCGGCATACGCCAGCAGCTGTACACTCTTATAGAAGATGGTACCTTCTCTATTTAGTTCTGC
>NW_017534852.1:2473037-2477913 GCF_001853355.1 Bactrocera latifrons
ATTCCCCTTTCACGGGTCTTTTCCAAGATTTGGCGCATGGTGAATATCTGGTCGGTTGTTGATTTTCCAGGTCTGAAGCCACACTGATCAGGTCCAATCAGTTTGTTGACGGTGGACTTTAATCTTTCACACAATACGCTCGATAGAACCTTATATGCGATATTGAGGAGGTTTATCCCACGGTAGTTGGCGCACATTGTGGGGTCTCTTTTTTGAGGATTGGGCAAAGAACAATTAAATTCCAATCGTTGGGCATGCTTTCGTCCGACCATATTTTACAAAGAAGCTGATGCATGCTCCTTATCAGCTCTTCGCCACCGTGTTTGAATAGCTCGGCCGGTAATCCATCAGCCCCCGCCGCTTTGTTCTTCAGGCGGGTAATTGCTATTCGAAATTCTTCCTGGTCGGGCAATGGAACTTCTGCTCCATCGTCAACGATTGGGGTATCGAGTTTGCCTTCTCCTGGCGTTGTGCGTTCATTGCCATTCAGCAGGCTGAAGAAGTGTTCCCTCCATAATTTGAGTATGCTCTGGGCATCGGTGACGAGATCACCTTTAGGGGTATGCTCCGGTGAGTATGCTCCGGTCTTGAAACCTTCTGTAAGCCGCCGCATTTTTTCGTAGAATTTTCGAGCATTACCCCTCAAGCTCTTCGTACTCACGCATTTCGGCCTCTTTCAATTTCTGTCTGCAAATGCGTCTCGCTTCCCTCATGTGCACTTTCTGAAAATCAATGGTTTCGGTTACAGCTGTACGTAAGAGGTTTAAAAAGTTTCCCTTATACCGAGTTGTTGACGAGGGCTCTCAGAGAGCAGGAGTGCAAGCCGTGTAGAAAATCGTTCGGGGAACTAAACTATAGAGTCTAGGCATTCAGTTAGTACATAGTCTCAAAGGATCGCCAAATAAATATGAATATATATATGTAGAAACCGTAAACAAAATCGTGTAGAAAGGAGTAGAAGCGACAGCATATATAAGAAACCCAGAATTATGCGCTACAATATGGCAGTTGTGGCAACTTTTGCAAAACTGTGTTAAGGCTGAGCGAAAAAGAACGGTTTAGCCGGTTTATCATTTTTTTTGTATGCCTCGCATTCCAACGCCAAATTTCGCTCCGTTTTTTTTTTTTTTGTTTTTGATTATTGTCTCTTTTACATTTGATATCCGAACCCTTCGCTCTCCTTCCTCCTCTCGCTGCCATACATTTTGCCTTATTTCCTAAGCTTTCATTATTGTATTTGGAATATCATAATTGTTGGGTTTAATGCTTCTTTGAAGCTACCTAATTTCAAAAGACTTACCAACATCAATGTGGTGCGCAACACTTAAAAACGACAACTATGAAAGCTACCGTCCGACCTCAAACCGCTAAAGTTTTTAGCACCCTTTTTAAGCATGAAAATTTTTCCTTCAAAAAAATTCAATAAAGCTGCTACATTACATATCTACACATCTGAAGTGCAGATGAAAAGAATTACGGTGGTGCTTTTTGGCAAGGCACATTTGGCGAACGCCAATTGTCAAAGTCATCTGAAAGAATACATCAGCCATAGTGGTAAGGACAAAACTACAAAAATAGCTAATGGGCACAGAAACGTCCATCAATAGACGAAATGAAAAATCACTAGGATTGCGTGACCGATTTCAACCAAATTTTGGGGTGTGTGGTTACCTAAACCTTCCCACAAAAAACTTTGAAAATAGGTGAAATGGCCTGACAGCCACGAATAATTCCGCTACAACATACTTATAAATTCCAACTGTTTCATTCACTTTCAGTATACAATTTTGAAATCAATGTAGTAATCACAATTAAACTAGATGAATTAGATAAAGTTATTAGTAAGAAGTTTTCGGTTACACCCGAATGTACTTGTTTTTTGTTTCTTTTTCTCTTGTCCGACAATTAGTGCAGTGGATGAAGTATGAATGGAATAACAGGTTGCGTTGTTCATAAATACAATGTATTAAAAACTAGCTTGTGCGATGTGCGAATGTACATACCATAAATAACCAATAAGAGTAGTATTGGTTGAACATCTACAAAAAATAGTACTACCTTAATATACTTATATACTCATACATATATGCTGGGTGGTTTATTAGTACAGTTTGGTTGTTTTTGTGTAACTCGACCAGTGCTTAAAACTTTCGCCATTTTTCGTGTGCATAATTAAAAAGAATTTAACAACTTTGACAATGCGTATTTATAATCTTAATGGGGATTTGTACATTTAAATGTTAGGGTGGCGGATCGGCTAGATTCGGGTATACATAAAAGCGACCTTTTCTCTCCGCGGCGTGCATTCATTTAAGTAACTTTTCACGAGCAGAATTATACATACATTCATATATATAATGCAATACATCGTTAAGCCGAGATCAAAATTTCTTACGGAAAAAGCTGATTGGTTAAAATATTGCTCCCTGCTCAACACATCAGCTAGTGCTGAAATAGTGTCAGAGAACATAAACGCAGAAGCATCAAAAATAAAAAGGATTATTCGATCCGCTGCACATATCTCAATTCCCCAAACTAGCACAAAAAAATTTACCGCCAAACTACCGTATTGGTCCAATCTATTAACTATCTTGA
The DNA here is from genome assembly GCF_001853355.1 of Bactrocera latifrons. Taxonomy (NCBI): domain Eukaryota; kingdom Metazoa; phylum Arthropoda; class Insecta; order Diptera; family Tephritidae; genus Bactrocera; species Bactrocera latifrons. The sequence goes on from NW_017534852.1 coordinate 2,475,633, forward strand.
GAAATACAAAACAAGTCCTTTAATCTAAATTCAAACGGAACCTAACAACTGAAAACTTAATTAGATACAAAAAAGCAAACTCTGACTACAGAAGAGAACTAAAGTCTGCTAAACGCATAGCCCTTGAAAAATTAACAGCTAATATAAAACCCACTTCAAGCTCTAAAAAAATATGGAATGACATCAAATCTCTTTCAGAAGGACATAAACAAAATAAAATCGATTTTATTCAATCTCCCGTAGGTCCCATTTACGATCCCCAGCATATTGCAGAAAACTTTGCACAAACATGGTCAAACAACTGCAAAAATTTCATCTTTCACCCGAATTTTGTTACACTCTCTAATTAAATCATTTCTCAAACATACCACAACCCATCCCCATGTTTCGAAGCCACATTGATAGAATCTCCCATTACATTAGAAGAGTTCGATTCTACTATCAGAAAAATGTCCGGAAAAACCCCTGAATCAGACAAAATTTCCTACTCCCTCCTAAAAAATCTTCCATACTCTTTAAAAATCAGACTTATAACCCTGTATAATAACATATTAAAGCAGGGTATTGTACCTCAAGAATGGAAAAAAGCTAAAATTATTCCTAACCCTAAATCCAAAAAATCGAGTGCTTCAATTTCAGACTTCAGACCCATTTCTTTGATGCCCTGCATTACCAAAGTTTGGGAAAAAATTATATCAAAGAGACTCATGTGGTATTTAAAACAAAAAGGACTGAAGCCCCAACCAGTTTGGTTTTCAAAGTGGTCTTGGCGTCATTGACCCACTTCTTTACTTTGAACACCACGCTACAACAACAATATCAACCAAAAATCACTTATCCGTCCTCAGTCTAGATTTTGAGAAAGCATTTGATAGAATTGGAGCTCATACGGTATTACAAGAACTAAAGAAATGGGCCATTGGAGATAAAATGTATAATTTCATAACGACATTCCTTTCAAATCGTAAGATTACAGTAAGTGTTAGTAACCACAACTCCAACATATACCCCCTACATAATGGCATACCCCAAGAAGCTTCCCTTTCTACAACACTATTTATTATTGCCTTTAACCAATTAAGCAACTTAATAACCTCATATCGATGTGTAGACCACATCATCTACGCAGACGATCTTTTAATGTTTTCGGCTTTAAAAAACTTAAACCAAGTTAAGCAAAAGCGCAACATTTCACGTTTGCAGAAAAAGAAAATGCACCTTCCCTAACCTATCCATCGAAAATACACATATTCCTCACACTACAACTTAAATAATACTTGGCTTAAGTTTTGATAAAAAACTAACATTTAAGGAACATTGTAAATATCTTAGATTAAGTTTATTTAATAGACTAAACATTATAAAATTTCTCTTTTCAAAACACTGTCATATCCATATCTCAAGTCTTGTAAATATTGTAAAAGCATTGATGTTGTCAAAAATAGACTTTGGACTCGCAATCTATGGACACTGTGCTAAATCCCATCTCGCACTCATTGAAACCCCTTATCACATAGCGGTAAAAAGGAGCATTCGCGCATTCCCTACTTCTCCAAACAAAGTGGTCTTAACTGAAGCAGGTCCACACAGCATCCATCTCCGAACAAAGCAGAATACAATGATGCTCAAACCAAAGCTCCTCCAGTGCAAAAACTCCCTTTTGTTTAATGCGATGAAAACATATCGTACCACCAAAAAACCATCCACGATCGTACAATCTATAAAGATTATAAAAAAAAACTTGGCATAATATCAACACCACAATTAATAAAGGAGAACACTCATCCTCACTGGCTGACGTTAAATTCATCCATAATAAGTACGTTATTCAAGTATCAAAAATCAACCACCAAAGCAGAACAATATATCCAGCTATTTAACGACGCAGTAATCACTTATAAACCATAGTGGAAAATTATATACACCGATGGATCAAAATCGGACACCCACACTTCGTTTGCAGTGACAAAAGACCAAGGTGTCATTATAACCGTCGGTRTTTTACCACCGTACTGCTCTATACTTACAGCTGAAGCGGTGCTATTTATTGCACAATCTAAAGAAAAACACATAATATGCAGTGATCGCAAATCGACAATTACCGCGCTGTTGAATGCTACAAATAATTCAGTACTGATCAAGAATATAAAAGATAATTTATACAAACACAAAAACATAATCAAGATCATGTGGATCCCTGGACAYGCTGGTATTAGAGGCAACCAACTTGCAGACGATCGCGCCAAAAAGGCGAGTAGAGAACCAGTTTTCTCGTACGCAC
>NW_017534852.1:2478072-2486095 GCF_001853355.1 Bactrocera latifrons
AACACCAATACAAGGAACACAATCCCACTGGTGTCAAGCCAAACTACCCATCCGACTGTTCCTGCCAATACATAAAAATATTTGTGCGCCTTAGAATAGATCACACTTTAAGAACACACAATTATCTGTTGAAAAAAACGGATAAACCTAGCTGTTCACTTTGCAACCATGCAAACGACTCAATTAACCACATCCTAAACGACTGCACCGCACTAGCACAAAAAAGGAAAACCATCTTTGGAAACAGCGAACCCTCCCGTCTCCTGAAAACACCAAATATTGACAACATCAATGCTATCAACAATTTTCCTAAGATATGTAAGATAAATAACATTTAATATTATAARCAAATAAAAAGTAAGTATTAAATTTACACTTAATTTTAATTAGACATAACTATTGTAATAGATAGCCGATGGTCCTAGTAGCCAGTGCTTAATCTTTGTGTATTAATTATTAATAATTAGTTCTCATTTAAATAAATAAATAAATATATGCATATTCACAAGATTTGTTTGAAGTTATTGTCTTTTAAGCGGTTCTAGTCAAATTTTATGAAATTGTGGACTTACAACAGTTGTACCTTATTTATAATAACGTTCTAATAACTACCTTCGAAGTTTGAACTTCTAATTTGCTTTGAATTTTTATACACTGAACAGGGTATATAAAGTTTGCTACGAAGTTTGTAACACCCAGAAGGAAGCGTCGGACACCCTATAAAGTATATATATAAATGATCAGTATGTTGAGCTGAGTTGATTTAGCCATGTCCGTCTGTCTGTCTGTATACATATATACGAACTAGTCCCTCAGTTTTTAAGATATCGTTTTGAAATTTTGCAAACGTCATTTTCTCTTCAAGAAGCTGCTCATTTGACGGAACTGTCGATATCGTACCACTATAACATACAGCTGCCATGCAAACTGAACGATCAGGATCAATTTCTTGTATGTAAAACTTTCACATTTGACAATGTATCTTCACAAAGGTTGGCACAGGTTATTTTCTAATGCAATAATGTAATATACGTAGAAACTGTTCAGATCGGCTAACTATAGCATATAGCTGCCATACAAATCGAACGATCGGAATAAAGGGCTTGTATGAAAAGTTTCGCATTATTACTGGATTACTGTTTAAGGTAATAATATAATCTCCGAACAAATTGTTCAGATCGGATTACTGTAGCATATAGCTTCCATACAAACTGAACACATATTTGCTAAAAGAAATGCACCTGTGATGGGTATATTAGCTTCGGTGCTGCAGAAGTTAACTTATTTTCTTGTTTTTTATTGGTTTTGGAGTTACTTTTTTTTAAGTTTTAAGAAAGTTAAAATTTTTTCTGGTCATTTTTCAGATGTAGGGATCAATTTGTGACAAAATTATATTAATCTGAGGAAAGGACCTCAGCAATATTGCGTTGGTATCTTGAGGGTTCAAAAATATAAGAGATTAGCTTAACACAAAATTAATAAAGATAGATATAGGGTTCTAAATATGTACATAATTGATTAAGACGACGAGACGAGTTGAAATCCGGGTGACTGTTTGTCCGTTTGTGAGTTTTAGGGTAAAAATTCAGATATTTTAATGAAACTTGGTAGCATGTACACATCTTCGAAACTAATAAAGCTTCATAACACAAATTTGCACAGGACAAACCACGTCAAATCCCTTTTACGAAAGTGTGAAAATAGGTGAAATCCTATGAAAACCAACTACACTACCAATATATGGGCTGTGTTTAAAATCAGTAAGTGCGCGAGACATATTAAATTTTATAATCGAGGTGGTAGAGAAAGATGTCATAGCAGGCGATATCAACTTTGAGCGATGGAAGGGCCGGCAACGTTTAGGTGAAAACACAATTCACGGGACCTACTCGACCTGATAACAATCTAATTAATCGTGTAATAAATTGCTGTGCCACAGTGCAAAAATAGGGGAGTACAACTACGTCTACTTTCCATATACCGAAGTTTTCAATTTTCTTTACCGCATCGTTCGCATTCAGTATACCAATAATACACCAGTTAGTATATTTACAACTTTGCATGAATAGTGCATTTGAAGTGTGCCACGTCATGAACAAGAATTGTCCAAATGCGGCCAAAAATACTTTCAATCCCCCAGGTACGGCATATATGGAGTCGGTCAATGTGTGAGATTTATAATTGAAATATGCAGAAATATCCCGATAATCTCAAAAAATGGTTGAATTCGGTCAGTAATTCACATAGGCTCCATATACCCATAAACTCATAAAATTATACCCGTTTTATCCCTGCATTTAAACTGTTAAAATGTTGAAATGTCTGCAAACCACTGCGTATACGCAACATTCAATTCGTATGCCCAAAAACTCGCAGAAGGAACGCTATGCGCTGATAACGGAAAATGTCAAACTGAAAATGTAGGCAGTAGAGGTTGGAAAAATATAAAAATTATGCCCGGACGTAAGCGAGTTGCGTGAAACCCTTACAACACGCAGGGAGCTTTCAAGCAGCACTTCAATCAGTCTCTGACTAAAAAGAAAAATAGCAAATCTGACAGCTTCGAAATTTCTCACACAATCTATGCACACAAATACTTACATACTATTGCTTACTGTAATACACTTTACTGTTGTTGTTGTGTGGCAACTATACTTCTCTCCGTGTTTTTTAATTTCGCATAACACCAGCTGCAGTATCTTAACGAAGTATTTTACTGTCTAATGGTCTCAAATGCACCAAATCACTCATACATCCTCATGTTAGTTAATATACGCTACACTGATTTGGATGAAAACTTGCCGAGGGGTATTTTGTTCTTCCGATGTCAAGGAGTATAGTGGTTTGTTGAACTACCAATTGAAGACACACCTGGGCTATACTACAATTTGGTTTGATCAAATGTCGACCGCCCAATATTTATTTGGTGAATTGTGGATAACATGGCTGCAATTGCTTAATCTTACAAGCATCGGAAACGTCACAACCTGTATTTTGTACGCTCCCTATTTAAGATCCCGACGTAAAATGCATCTAGCCATTTCATAAGTCAGTCTGAGTTGCTAGGAACAGCGCCAAATCGACTTTCCATGGTCTTCGTGCACTCTCTCAGCTACGGCTACTCTATTTTCTTCAATATCATTCAATAACGATTGCAAAGTGTCAAGATGAGTGATGGTGTTACGAATGGTACGCTTCATTAGTTGATTATATTAACAATGAGTTGAGTAAAACGTTCGTTACGAAACGTGAATTTTCGTGATAAAGTCGAACAATTTTTAAAAACTGTTCTTTCCCTAATGAAATGACAAACAATACTGAACAAAAACAAATTCTGAGTTCAACCCGAATCATACATGATTTGTCAAAGAGAAGCTATTGCAAAAAGTACCTCTTATGTTTCTGCATTTTTTACTGGAAAAACAATAAAATAATCGATTTTCGTAATCTTCTTTTGATTTAAACTAATTCTTCCAATGGTGGAATTATTCTTCCATTGGATAAAGCTGGTCTCTTCTTTGCCATTGCTCCTTTCAGATGATCCAATTGTTAATAGCACGCGTCAAAAGTAAAAGGGGAGCAGCTGATGCTAGATGATTTCTTACCAATACACACATAATAAAACATTTTGGACCAAAGTTTGCTCACCATGCGGTTTTTTGGCTTTAGCTACTTTGATACAGTGCTACTTTTTTAATTGAAAACAAGTATATGTTTTGCATTGCTTAGCTTCTGGAATCGAAAATTTTCGTTATTTTAACGTTAATTGCGAGAGTTGGCCTTTCACACCGTGATGAAACTTTGGCATAAAACTACCAGAATGGAATCGGCAAAGGCCAAATTGCGCATAGTTGGCATTAACACCATTCAGAATTTGACTCGCAAACATACTGAGCCCAACCATCATTAAATAAATCATAATATTTAAATAATTTAAAATCATAAAATTTATTTTTATTAAACCTTATTTATAGTTCTTGAACGCTCTTATTCTTATTTTGAGATAATCGCTAAAGCCCACGACTACAAAGAGAAGTTAAGAATATGCTTAAAAACTTAATCAAGTTACTGAAATAATAACCTGGCACCTATGATAAAAATATCATAAGTATATTCGTCATTCGAATAATATGTTACTTGAACAGGTTTATCTGACTAGGCACTTAGAAAGAGGCAATAAATAAAATCACTGAAATAAGGTCTAACGAGATAATGTTAGATATTTCTATATTCGAGCTAGCGATCTCTATCGTGACCAGCACAGTACCTAAATTTTCTAAGAAAATTCAGTTAAAAATAAGTAAGGGAGGGCTAAGTTCGGGTGTCACCGAATATTTTATACTCTCGCATGATGAAGTGATAATCGAGATTTCAGGCATGGTTGTGAACTGATTTCACCCATATTTGGTACATGTCATCAAGGTGTTAAGAAAATATTATATACCGAATTTCATTGAAATCGGTTGAGTACTTCCTGAGATATGGTTTTTGGTCCATAAGTGGGCGACGCCACGCCAATTTTCAATTTTTAAAGAAAGCCTGGATGCAGCTTCCTTCTGACATTTCTGCCGTAAAATTCAGTGTTTCTGACGTTTTTTGTTAGTCGCTTAACGCACTTTTAGTGATTTTCAACACAAGCTTTGTATGGGAGGTGGGCGTGGTTATTATCCGATTTCTTTTTTCTTTTCCATTTTTGAACTGTATATGCAAATGCCTAAAAGAAACGACTCTATACAGTTTGGTTGACATAGCTATAGTAGTTTTCGAGATATGTACAAAAAAGTTAGTAGAGGCGGGGCCACGCCCACTATTCCAAAAAAAATTACGTCCAAATATGTCCTTCCGTAATACGATCCCTTGTGCCAAATTTCATTTTAATATCTTTATTTATGGCTTAGTTATGACATTTTATAGGTTTTCGGTTTCCGCTATTTTGTGGGCATGGTAGTGGGCCGATTTTGCCCATCTTCGAATTTAACTTTCTTATGGAGCCAAGAAATACGTGTACCAAGTTTCATCACGATATCTCAATTTTTACTCAAGTTACAGCTTGCACGGACGGACGGTCAGGCAAACATTCGGATTTCAACTCTACTCATCACCCTGATCACTTTGGTATATATAACCCTATATCTGACTCTTTTAGTTTTAGGACTTACAAACAACCGTTATGTGAACAAAACTATAATACTCTATTTAGAAACTTTGTTGAGAGAGTATAATTATCATACGATAGATCAGACAGTCTAAAAACGTAGGAGGTGGAATGTTCAAAAAAAAGGAAGGAACCCTGTTTTTTTTATAAGATATATTTTTTAATATTTCCATCAACCAAGGCCAACTTTCCAACACCATAATGGGAAGAGCTTCGTCAGACCATTCGACTCTCCCCTTACAACTCTTTGCATTCCATCTGAACCGAGGGGTTGAATTTTTGATTAACCTGAAAATATGGCTTTTATCCAACTGTCTGTGAACCAGATTTTGTGCAGTTTAGGCGCAGTTTGGATTTCATTCAGTTTTTGAAATATGTTAGCAACAACAATAAAAAATATGAGCTATAGAAATATGAACCTATGAGCTTATCGGATCCCGCTAGTATATATGGTACTGTCAGTGCTATCGTAGAACGATTTTTGCAAGCTTATCTGCTTGCTTGCTGAAAACAGGCCCAACTAATTTGAACCGAAGTGATAGCGGCAGCTGTGACGGTGGTGAAGTGTGCAGTAGTTGACAGTAGGCGTACATATATTAGGCGTTGTCAGTGCGTCCTCTTCACTAATTTTCGTTCACATTGCCGGTTTTCCGTTTTTTTAGACTTTCTGCTTATTTGGTTGTTGTTCTGTGTACAGCGTGCAGTTTTTGTTGCTTCACTGCTGCAGTTGATGAGCAAAAAATTCAAATTACCAGCGAGAAATGTGAGTTTGCCTCACATGTCGGTTGGTCGTTCGGTTGGCTGCGTCGAAATGTGCAAGGATGCAATTAGGTTCTGCGCTGTTTGTGTTTATATATCTTCACATGTACACACGCCTATGTATGTATACATATATACTCATTGTATATATACACACTCTCACGGGAGTTGTTGTGCTTTCGTAGGGCTGACGTTGCCTCTGATGGGTATACTGGTGTTGTTGCGGCGCTTGTTTATTATTTCTGACCATAGTCCGAATACGGCAACGGAGTACTGCCAAATTGATGCTGCTGCATTACCACAAAGTTTTCTAAAGCTGCATATAGTCAAAATTATGTAAGGATGCAGTACATATGTCTTAGATGGAAAGTAGCAAAGTTGAGAATGACCAAAATAGAGAAAAGCGTTAAACTTCAGTTAATATTCTTGACCCTTTTATTTTTAAACGAAGAACATTATCTACTATGTACAGTATTACAAGAAACATTTTCCCGTTTGTCTAATGCCGTAAAGGCAACAAAAATTCTCATGAAAAAAGGAAAAACTGACTGATTTAATTCTAAAGGCTGATTGAAACCTAAGGAAAAGTAATTATTTTCATTCGAAAGGACATCCTCTGATGATTTTTTTTTTAAGATACTTTCAAAAGTTGACCATGGCTACGTCTCAGATGATTCATCCATTCAATCGAATTTGTAATTTACCTGGTAACTGGGGAATGAACACGTGATGTTTTGCTCCAAGACCTGAATCGAAGCGGTATTGTCCGCATAGACTTTAGAGTTAACGTGTCCTCACAGTAAAAAATCTAACGGCCAATCTACCGGCCCAAAATGTAAAATTATCCGCTCACCAAAGTGTTCTCTCAATAAATCCATTGATTGTGTGGTGACGTCTAGTTGAAACTAAATGTCATCGAGATCACGAGCCTTCATAGCGCGATAACGATCGCTATTGACAGTTGACCAGCATCATTGTTGAAGAAATGTAGACCGATGATTCCTCCGGCCCACAAATCAAACCGTTGGTGTTTTGGTTGTTCTTCGCCCAAATGTGGCAATTTTGTTTTCTTCATTGAGTCAGAAATGGGCGCCATGGCCCGAAAACGTCGAATCTTCTTGGAACTTTTAAAAAAAGCCCATGAACGAAGCGATATCGCTTGGGAAGGTCGAGTGGCTTCAGGTTTTGCACAAGCTGCATTTTGCACGCTTTCATTTTAAGATGTCGACGTAAAATGTAGAAAATAAAAGTTTTTCGATACGTCAGTCAGAGTTCTTGCCAACCTTCGCCGAATCGACTCTACATGGTCTCTGTGTATACACTCCGCTTCGTCTGGTATATTTTATTCCCTGCGCACTGAACGTGGTCTACTTGTATTCGACCGAACATTATCCAATAAAGAATGCTAGGTCTAAAAATGGGTATTGGTGTTGCGAATAGTAAGCTCGGTAGGACGATTATGTTGACCGTAAATTGAGCGAAGTGCGCAAAAACACATTCCTTATAAATATGAATTTTCGTAATCAAATAATTTTTGATGTAAAGTAAGCAAAAGCTTTGTAAACGTTGTTCAGGCGAAAGGTTTTTCATGATGAAATGCCAAATAATAATGTGGCAACGTGACACGATCCACGCATGGTCTATCAACCAGAAGCTATTGAAAAAAGTGGCTCTATTGGATCATCCGTTATAATAGAGGGTGGCTGATGAAAGTCGCTACAAAAAAAAAAAAAAAAAAATTAAATAACTTTTTTTTCTATTTAGAGAATCTGGTTAATTTTTATTTTTTTATTTTGCAGATTGACTTTTACATTTAACAAAAATGGATAACTGGGACACTGAAACCAGAATTTGGATTGCCCGCCGCTATCACGCACTGGATTACGTAGTTTCGGTTCAAAGAGAGTATAGGCGCATGTTTGGCGGAAATCCTCCGAGCAGATGGATCATAATGGGACCTGTAAACAATTTTGCCGAGCATGGGACAGTCAACAGAAGACYYTRMSATBGAAACCCTTCAGTTCGAACGGAGGAAACAATCGCTGCTGTAGCTGCTGCCATACAAAACAATCCACGTGTTTCGACAAGAAGCTTATCTGCTCAAATGGG
>NW_017534852.1:2486235-2490536 GCF_001853355.1 Bactrocera latifrons
ATGCTTCAAATGGTGGAAGAGGATGGAAACATGTTGAACTGTCTTTTCCTGTCTGACGAAGCCCATTTCGATTTAAACGGCAACATAAGCAAACAAAATTGTCGAATATGGAGTGTTTCCAACCCACGGATACTCCATGAGACGGAATTGCATCCACTTCGTGTCACAGTGTGGTGTGCAGTTTCATCACGCTGCATTGTTGGGCCCTACTTCTGCGAAGAAAACGGCAGAGTTGAAAAAAAATTGAGCATGTTGAGAGAGTTTTCCTATCCAGATTTACGCCGAATGAGAATTTCTTTCAACTCTGTGTGGTTTCAGCAAGATGGTGCAGCTCTTCACATAGCCCAACCTGTTATGACAGAATTGCGACGAAAATTTCCGAAATAAGCTGATATCCAGAAACTCCACACTCCGTTGGCCACCCAGGTCGCCTGATTTTACTGCACTTGACTTTTTCTTGTGGGGTTATTGCAAACAGAAAGTCTACAAAGCAAAACCAACAAATTTGAATGAACTAAGGCAATCCATTCGAGAAACATTTGCGGCTATTCCTGTCTCAGCTCTCCAAACAGTAGTCAACAACTTTTTGGTAAGATGCCGCACATGCATCAACGAGCAGGGGGGGCATTTAAATTCCATTATTTTTGAAACTAATTAAGCTATATTTACTAAAATTGAATGAGCTTTGGCATGAATAAAAGAAAAATGAATTCCATACACCGAAAAAAAATTATTTGAGTTTCTTAATGTAGCAAAATTCGTCATCCACCCTGTATATACGTTATCCGTCCTCCGTTTTTGAGTCATCGTTGTGAAATTTTGCACACGTCCCTTTCTCCCTAAGAAACTGTTAATTTCTCTGAACTGCCGATATTGGATAACTATAAAATGTAGCTGTCATACAAACTGTTCGACCAAAATGCAATCATTCTATTGAAATATATAACATTTGCCAAGATATCTCAACGAAATTTCCCAAAGTATTTTTACAAAAGCTTATCCTTGTTCCAGTGTGGAAAAATTGTCTATTATATCTTCCTGTTCTAAAGTGAGTAGAGGGTAAGAGGAGGTATGATAATCATTTGTAGCCGGGTATTTCTTGCACCGTTTATACTGTAACTTAGTATCTTATTTTCGAATGCAAATGTCCATCTAATCAATATTATAACAAACCCAAATTTTTTGTTTTAATTTCACCATGTTTGCACAAAGATTTTTTCGCACATTATTATCTCCGGTTACCTTTCGCTTCAGGAATTATTCGATTAATAAATGATCGCAGATTTTCATAATTATAGAACATATAGCGATTTTCATAATTATGTTCGCACATTTTTGAACAGCTGTAATTTGTTTTCGATTTCCCCGAATATAATTTTTTTTTGGGAAAATCAAGCTTAAAATCTCACCTTTCCAACACCATATGGCATAACACAATGGTATTGCTAGCACTAGAGATACACGATGTTGTTGCAATATCTGTAAAAAATGCCGAACACAGTGCGGCATTCATCAGCTAAGCACAACCAGCAGTAGTCAACAGCCGGTTTCCTCTTCCGCGTTACACCTTCGGACTTCCGTCGCCAGCGCTACGAGTTTTGAGAGTTCGGAGTTTAGTATGGAAAACCCGCACCAGCTAAGGGCGTATTTGGTATTCGACCATCCTTCATTGAGGCAGCTCGTTGCACTTACAAACCTTGTTGAAAACTTTATTATTATTATTATTTGCCACAACTGACCAAACCTACTTAAATACCGAGTCACATGTGTGTACCCTGAGTTATTAGGAATGCATACGTGGCTGAGCGTATGCAGTTATAGTTATGTAAAAAGTTAGACAACCAATCAACAAATAAAAGCAGCACGAAAATAAAATAAACAAATACATTATTGCACACCACATTTCTGCTGAACCGTAACCTTTTTGCAAATTCGTTTTATCGCTTCTTTATACACATTTCCTCACATTACTCACTCTGTATTTTTAGATGGGAAAAATTATATGCTACCAACCGGCGAACTTCTGGTGTAGACCATCACTCGCACCGATGCGCACAAAGTTTTTCGCTGCCACATCCATCACAAGCTGATGCAGGACTCCGTTGTGAGCAGCAATTTTGGGCAAAATTCAATTGACTGGTAAGATACGTACAATAACAACAGTACTAACAACAAATAGTGGCATCGAAAAACAATACACGTTTGACCGCACCTCAGGGCATTTATGTAGTTTGTTAATAGCGAAGCATATCCTGAGTGTTTTAAGTATTACGTGTTTGCGACAAGAACCGCGTAACTCAAGAACAGAAATATACAAATTTTGTCATATTGAATTGAGCTGACATATAGCCTGAATGTAGTGAACAAAATTTTGAATTTAGTTAAGAAAATAAGTCGAAATTTTGCAATTTCTCGCCAATAATCGGTTCAGACAGTGTTGTGCAAATTATCGATAGTGTTTCATTGCAAATCGAATATACTTACAATAGTTAGGTTAATTTGGTGCGTTTTCAGTTACCAACAGAGATCTGTTTGATATCTTGCTCAATCTAAGGGTAATAGAAGTGTCGAATCTCTTCCTATTTGCTCTACTACAAAGGGATTAACAGGTCTTTGTCTTAGACTCCGGTTACTTTTGGTCACTAACTATTTTTTATTCTTGCAACTACTTGCTACATAGTATTATAGTTTTGCCCACCTAACGGTTGTTCGTATAACCTAAAACTAAGCGAGATAGATATAGGGTTATATATACATAAATGATCAGGATGACGAGAAAAGTTGAACTCCGCTTGACTGTCCGTGCAGGCTGTAACTTGAGTAAAAATTGAGATCGATAGAACTTGGTATGTGGGTTCCTCAAAATAAAAAAATTGGACAACATCCAGACCTATTTCCAATATAGCACTATTATAAATTCCACTAGCTTCGTTCAGTTTCCAGTACACAAATCAATAAGCAATTAATATAACGGGATAAACCTTTTCACGAATAATGTCTTTAATGTGTACTACCTTATGATCAAAAACTGTTTAAGTCCAATAAAAACTGTTCCATTCCCTAGGTGCCGAATGTTTAGACCCCGGTATCTGTATTTGACTTTTGATCGAAAATTTTAGTCAATGGGTGATATATATAACTGAAATTAAAGGATATTTCTTCTCTGTTACTCGTATCTCTATATGCTAGCCCCCAAATACTTAATAAAAAGATTTCCGAACTTCGGGATAACTTTGTACCGCATATATCGGCCAATATAAGAGTTATCCCAATAAAAATAAGAGAGCGTGTATTGCATATTACAGTGTATCTTTTTGTCTAAAATATATCAATTCCAGCGAAAACCTAGAGCTAGAAACCTGGCCTAGACTGCATATCACTAATATCAGGATATTCGAAAATCCGTTTCACTTTTCTCAATATTATTTATTTTACACCTTAAAGTGTTTCCCAGGCCTTGATTCTTGCAAGGAATCCTTACTTGTTTGTTACTAGTTCTTTGTAATATCATCAGTGAATCCATTCAGAGTTTTTATTTATCTTACTAACGTGGGTCCGTCTAATCCCAGCACTCCAAACGTCGCCAGTTGATTCTATCCGTTGCGATCCTAACATCGCCTCGGACCACTATCTTGTTGCAGCCAAGATTCGCATCCTCCTCTGTGCAGCAACAAACACAAGGAAGGTTCGACGTGGAAAATATGCAATCACAACAGCCAGCCGAACGATTTTCTACAAAGTACAAAAGAACAGCTGGTACGACAGCTTGTCGCAGCGGAGAGAAAACAGGCTGCCTACCTCGCAACGTTCTGTTTTGCAGACAGAAAAAGAAAGAGGCCGAAATGAGTGAGTACGAAGAGCTTGATAAACTGGCCAACAGGGGTAATGCTCGAAAATTCTACAAAAAAATGCGGCGGCTTACAGAAGGTTTCAAGACCGGAGCATACTCTTGTAGAACCCCCAAAGGTGATCTAGTCACCGATGACCAGAGCATACTTAAATTATGAAGGGAACACTTCTCCAGCCTGCTGAATGGCAGTGAGCGCACAACGCCAGGAGAAGGCAAACCCGATTCCCCAATCGATGACGATAGAGCAGACGTTCCAATGTCCGACCAGGAAGAAGTTCGAATAGCAATTACCCATCTGAAGAGCAACAAAGCGGCGGGGGCCGATGGATTGCCGGCCGAGCTATTCAAACACGGCAGCGAAGAGCTGATAAGGAGCATGCATCAGCCTCTTTGTAAAATATGGTCGGACGAAAGCATGCCCAATGATTGGAATTTAAGTATGCCAAACCCA
>NW_017534852.1:2491721-2502188 GCF_001853355.1 Bactrocera latifrons
TCGACGCAGTACCCGCCGGGGGAAGCAGAGGAAGAGGAAGACCTCCACTCCGTTGGAAGGACCAAGTGGAGAAGGACCTGGCTTCACTTGGAATATTTAATTGGCGCCAGGTAACGAAAAGAAGAAACGACTGGCGCGCTGTTGTTAACTCCGCACCCCGCAAAATGAAAATTATATTTAAGATACCCTCTTCCCTTATTGAGAACTTTAAACTAACGAATTAACTGCGGACAATTAAAATTGACAAACTTTAAATGAGTGAGGGAAGTTCAGAGTTTAACATGAAAATGCAAGCAGAAAATATGAGGGAGCCCTCATAATAACTACAGACTCAAATGCCTCCACTTACATACCACCCAAAGCAATGTATGTATGTGATGAAATGTTTGCAAAGAAATGTAGTGCATATTTGCGTAAAAGCACGATGGCACACCAAGACAAGCAAAAACAAAGCCCAACCGACCAGCAACAGCAGGAGCTGGCGGAGAGTATGTGCAACCATGTCAGGAGCAAGCAGGGAAATAATTTAACACACATGACTGCTGCAACTGTCCCATTGCACGCTGGATCCGTGGAAATCGACCGTGCCAAGCGAAACACAAAGGGAAAATGTAAAAAGCAGAAAATTAAGAGGCAGAAAACCTAAAAGCCAGAACGGCATAAACAAACAACAACAAAAGAAGAAGAAAAAGCAGCCCAAGCAAAGCGAAAAATAAAAAAAAATCTAGAAAATGTGAGATGCTGAACGGGTATATACGAGTGAGATTGTGTGGCACAGAACCGGAAAGAAACTCAAGCGACGGTGGAAATACTCAAGCGAGCCTATTGGTTTGGGAAAAATGAGCGCAAAATGCTACATTTATTATTTGTGATAAATATGTGTTGAGCCAGCCTTGTCCATATAGACCACCATGCCGAAAAAATACGTCATATCAGATCAAAACTCAAAGTCATGTTGACAGTTTTCTTCGAATTCCTTCTGACCGGTAAAACTGTCAACAAGGAATAATGTTTGGGGTTTGCCGGATCTTTTGATTTTCGCTCTACGCTAATACACCGTCGGATACTGCATTAATTCTTCTGAATTGTGGTTATTCAGCAAACTCAAATGACCGCTTCGGGAAACCCTTTTGTTTCTATTGAAGACAGTAAATGTGAATCGGTATGCACATTGAAGGCTATTTCGAAACCTGAATTTTGACAACTATTTCGAGCATTAGAAAAAACGTTATCACAAGTGTTTTGGGGCCAAGGGGGATTACTTGGAAGATGACGACTTAAATTTTAAGGAAGTATTAAAGAATTTTAAAATTTCGAACAAAGTCTTACTATTTTCTGCTCATATCAGTACTATTTAGTAACTAATTTCCGGTCAAAAAACTGCTTCGGTAGCAGACTGCGTATCCACTTAACGGCTCATTAAGCTAATTAATTATACAGTATGTTAAACAACTTGCGCAGTTATTCACTAATATAAAACTTCGCTGCCAAATAAATATTCTCAAGAAATTGAGCCTGAACTCTTAGGGAGAAAACTTAATGTTTTCCATAGCCTCTACATTTGCTAAATATAAGTTTGTCAAAAAAGTCTTGCGGTATTTTCGCTAGTTGGCGCTGAGAGCGCGTAGTTCTACTTTTATTCGTCGCATCGGGTCATGCTATACCTTTTTGGAAAGCTCATTTCACGCACTAACACGTGTTTGATTGATTGTCGTTACATGGAGCCAAATAAAGAGAAAATACGGCATATTTTACAGTACTACTACGATAAAGGCAAAATGCATCTCAAGCCGCCAATAAAATTTGTGAGGTTTTTGGACCCGATACAGTTTCCATTTCCACCGCACAAAGATGGTTTCAATGTTTTCGTTCTGGTGTAGAGGTGGTCGAAGAAGCGCCACGCTCCGCAAGGCCTGTCGTCGAAAATTGCGATAAAATCGCTGAATTGGTCGAAAGAGGCCGGCATAGTAGCAGCCGTAGCATCGGTCAAGAGCTGGGCATGAGTCATCAAAAAAATTTTATGAACAATTGAAAATTAAATAAAAAAATACCGCAAGACTTTTTTGACAATATATCCGCACATTTGAACCATTACAAATTACTTCCAGTTGGCAAATGATACGACCAAAAAGCAAGATGTCAATACAGCATTTGCCGGCGACAGGTCGCTCAAAAATCAAGGAAGGCACGCTAATTATAACCGCAGTCGATCGATCTGACAGAGCCTTCTTCTGCACTGCCTCCAACTCGGAAGGCAGCGAAACTTTGGAAGTACAAATTGCTGTTATATCACCGCTCATTGCCAGCATTCAACCGAGCGTGCAAACAGTGAATCTGCGAAAAATCGCAAACTTGGTAAGTTCTACCCAGGAGGCGAAAATTTAATTGAATGTTCACGAAATTTATTTGAAACACACAAAAACTCACTTCAGTTTCGCACAATTAGCCTAATGATTGGCGTGTTTGTGTAGCTCAAATCGTAGATATGGTTCTTTCCTTAGATTTGCAGCATTTAGGGCTTCCCACAGAGTGTTCCTTGGCTGAACGATGGTCAGCCACTGCGGTACGGTGCACGCGTTCGTCTATTCCCCACAGAGCACATACGCACCAAGGAAGACAAGGAGATGTATCAGTATATTGTGAAAAATGATTTGGAGTCGGCCCAAGTCACAGCGGCATTGCGACTAGGAGGTGAGTGGATGCTAATTATGGCAATTACTTGATTTTATTTCATAATTGTAATTAAGCTTTGTTTAAAAGTGCGAGCTTGGTATTCAAAGGGCTGGGTCAAAAAGATAATTGAAAGATAAATAGGAAAATGTTGTAGATTATACTTACTAAACCGATAACATAATTTTCTTGCAGAGGTGGCACCACAACTAATCTGCAAGTTCATCGAACAGACTATACAACCAGGACCGTAAGTTTCACTGAAGTGCAGCGTCAGAGGCAAACTAACACCGAAAATTATCTAGAACTTGGATTTCCGCTATCAAATGTGAGTATGGCAACCTTACTAATATATTTAACCTGCAATAAGTTCATATATGAGTACCACAAATGGCAAATTGAAATCTAACCCCACTATTAAATATACCGTGGTCACCCTCATAACTTGAAAGTATGTAGAGAGCGTTCAAAGTATAACCCGTTCTCAATGGCATTGCGCAACGACAGTTCATTAACAGAATTAAAACAGGAAAAATAGAGAGAAATATTACTAACTCGATTGCTCACCTGGCAATTAGGTTGCTCCACTGGAGACGTGGTGTCTTCCCATTTTGTTGGCACTGCAGACGTCTTCCTACTTCAAATTCAATTTTTCCATTTGCGGAAATTGCATATATGATACATACATATGTAGTTATGTCCTTAAAGGGTGTTTTTTCTCGTTTACTCAAGTGAATAATGCGCAGCGAAGACGCCATTGCTGCTATGGAGCAGCGTATCGAATAAGAACCAAATTAGTCCATACGCAACAATTGGAACTTTGGCCATCCACTCTATGGAAAATTGTTGGGCTTACAAAATGTAACTGCTGCAAGAAACGAAGTCGAATCACCAAAAAAAGACAAACAAAAAAAAAAAAAAAAAAAAAAAAATGGCCACCGATACTGATTTTTACTAAAGAATTTTATTTGTTAATAAACAAACTTGTGGCATTTGGAGTGAGTGGAATGGAGTACATTTTGAAAAAGTTTCGGTATGGTGCACTCTATGGATCTCCCTATTCATTTTTTCATATTTATTTAAAAATTAGCCAAGATTAATGAATTTTTCGCGCCTGTATTTGAGGCTGTTGAAGTGTTGACCTTTGGTTAAATCGAAATAATCAATTAATTGAAGGAAATTTTTAGGTGTGTATTGAGTTTATATTATCTGGGGCCGTGGTCGTCCTAACACCTTTTAACTCTTTTTTTTGGAGTTGCGTTAAGTCATTTCTTTGAAGAAATTATTTGGCGCACTGTCTCTCACCCTTTACTTATAGTGTGCAGAAAGAAGTATGTGCGCATAGTGAAGTATTAAACGCGTCATTGCTGTCACCAGCAACTTTGAATATGACATATTGGAGAGGACGTACAGGTGTTCCGCCAACACACCAGCGCTTACATACGCACACAATTTATAACGAAGTGAGCTTCTCTCTCTCCTCGTTATGGACAAGAGTTATGTTAAAAGTATTAGAAACCACTGTTGGTATGCCCCACACACTTTTGGTGATGTATTGCAGCATAGAAATGCATGAAATATTTTATTTCGAATTTCATTTTATAGTCTCAAAAGGCGGTGATTTGACTGAAATTTCTAGGAGAACAACAAAATGTAAACCATCTAAGCTGTAAAACTCTGATACTGGTGAACGATTATGGTTTTCTACATCCGTCACCTTTCTATTTTTATACTCTGAGCAGTGTATTTCAAGTTATTCACTAGAGTTGTAACACCTAGCAAAAATATATCTTAATGAAATTTGTCATGACCTATTGTCTAAAGCAATGGTCCGTAAGCGGTGTCTACTAGGGTGGGACGATTCCGGAATTTTTTCGATTCGGGACTTCTAATAGTGCGGAAAAGTTGCCTTAGTACTTCCTGATTCCAATGCAACTTTTTGTTTTGAGATCGGATTACATCTTCAACCCCAACTCCGGCATTCAGATTTCGGAAATTCGCCTAAAATCTTGAAATTGTCTACCTAGCGCCTGAAATACGCATCTCATGGCAAATATATACAAAAGTTATTTGTCCCGTCATTTATTACCGAAATGGTATATGTGATCATGGCCGTAGGGCAAACCGTGCCCGAGATACTAGCGAAAATGCGGCGCTCCACAGCGCAAGGTGAAAATTGTTGCAGCTCTCAGCTAACCTGTATTGATCACCCATAACCCACCGCGTGGAGGTGGCTGCTCCTCGGGTTCCTCCCAAGCCCAACCCAACCAACCAACCATATGTCAGGCTTGTTTTAGTCTGAATCTGTGTCAAATTTATTGTTTAAAATCAGATTTTGTACTAAACTTTGGCACTTCTTGCCTAGATTTCAGTGTAGAGCGTATAAAACGAACACGAGATTGGGGGCCAATAACTTTAGAAGATGCCTCTGTCACCAGTTTGATGGTTCTCTCATCTGCCACGGTGTGAGAGGGGAATATACTAAATTTTCATACCTCTGCAGTGTCACCCGACAGCCCTTTTATGAGTTCTTCGTTAGAAACTGAACAAAGAACWGGTGGAACAGTCAAGGTAATAGTCTTCCAGTTAATCATATCATAATAATTATTAGCTTTGAAATTCAGCTTTGGCATTTCATTATATCTAACCCTTCCATTTACAGTGTCAGACTCTGCTTCTCTGGCTGCCAGAAGACGGTCAAGGGCCAACTTTCTGACTTCTATCCGTTCGTCAGTCATCATACTAAGGAGAATGTTTTCAGGAAGAGCAAAGAAAGCATTCTGTTGAATGGATGAATCGACAACCTTGCGCAGTTTATCAGGTAAGTATCTCGACCTTTGAGTTGCAGCATAAAGATGGCGCGAGCCAACTTGAACTGTTGAATCTTATTGAGAACCACAAAGGTGAGTAAACTGTAAGTATGTACTTGACCAAAATCTTTATTTCCTTTGTTGGTTTGTCAGTAGAAATGTAGATATAATCTTAGAATTCTATTTGTACAGGTGAGCCAGTGAGATTTGCACATGTTACCTGGATGCATCGACGCTAAATCTGAGGAACACTCACCGCAAATAACAGCTTCTGATATTTTATAGAGATAAGCTTGGTCTGTGCTAAGTTRRGTCGGATTAATAACCTCAGAAGGTAATTGGCAGGATGGAAAACTTTCAAATTTGACAACAGGCAACTTCTCACAATCAGGGAGCAGTTTACCTATGTCGCCAGAGAGTGTATTTGGACTCTTTGAGACACCAGAAATGGAAGTTCGTTGAAAGGTAGAAGACAAACAACCCACTGTAATGGCGACATCCGCGGCTAATCAACATGTCAATAAAATAAAGGAATTGGTGCTTAAGAATTGACGATTAACAGTCATAGGTTATGCTGAAATCATTGCAATATAAGAACGACCAGTGAAAACCATTTCGTAAGATCATTTATGCACAAAAAAGTAAAACCACAATTGGTTCACTACATTCTTTCGAAAAAAGCGTCGCGTAAACGTCTGTGAAACAATACTTTCAGACTACCAGGATGTCATAAAACGTATTGTTAAATTTGAAATTTGCTTTTCAGGAGGTCCAAGAATCGTATTGGGAGTCCAAGAATTCTTATTTTTATCCAAGAGCACCCCAACATACTCAAAATAGGTATTTTTCACCAATTCTGATATAACTTTTCTACAATTTTTAAACAGATATTGTCCGCATATGTAGCAAAAATAATCTGATTTATTTAAACAACGTCTTCTTGAAATACTCATGATGCAAAAACCTGAGAAATTAATCTCAACACGGTAAAATACGCCTGTTTTCGATTAATATGTATGCTTAAATGATAAAATCAAAAACAAAGTAACTCGAGCTGCTCAAAAATTTTTGAGGGTAGATTTGACAAAAACAAGTAATAAGTGAACAATATCAATCGCAGAATTCGCGACAACAGACAAAAAGTTCAATACTGTAAACTAATTGGGACGACTCACCGGCCTTCGGCCATGACCGTTTCCGCTTAATATTGCCGTATGTGATACATTTTTCGTCCCCAGTCACCATCTGCCTCAAAAATGGTCCAGAAGGTTTTTTTGCGTAAAATCATGCGGCATCCAAACATCAAGATTTTTTGTGTATCCAGCCTTCCGAAGATGGTTTAAAATGGTTTGGTGACTAACTCTCATCTTCTGAGCGATGTCTCGAGATGCCACATGTCAGTCTAACTCGATGCTCTCCATAATTTCATCGGTATTAGTCGACAGAAGTCTTCCGCCGGCTTATCAGTGGTGTCATTTTCAGCCGCTGTGAATCGTCGAAACCATTTCTCTGCAGTTTTAAGTGATAGAATACCATCCACCAAAGCACCGTCAATCTCGCGGAACGTTTCCCTAGCGGATTTGCCTTCGACGAAGGAAAAGTTTAAAACAGCGGGAATTTCGGCGTTAGTGAAGCCCATGTTTACACGTCCACAACGCAATATCTAAACTAATCATGCATAGTATCGTTTTGTACGTATCAAGACTTTTCAGAGATGCACTATACATCTCTAGCGCTTTATGCATCGCCCCGAAATTCAAAAGGCGGAAGGGAGATATTTGACAAGTTAATATTTTACATGATCTTCAAGTTGCGAGAGAATGAATTGTAAGGTAAAAACAGATTATATTTTTTTTTTATCAAATCAAACTTAATCCATTCCGTACTTGAAACGGTCATGGTTTAACATTATATATTTTCGAACACCGTTTTTAACTAAGCTACGTTAAATTGATTATGCCTAAGCGTCATTTATATAACTTTGGCCGCACATTCTCTTAACTGAAACCACACAGTGTGGTTCTAAATGTTTTTATTTACGTCGTCTCTATTACGATAAATGGTATTGAAAAGTAAACAAATAACATGAAAATATTTTAAAAGATATTAGTAGTAATTAATTTGAAGAATTTTCAGCAAACGATGCACAATAAAAGCCGATACTAATTACACATGTCAAAAATATGAAAATTAAAAAAATAATATAATAAAAAATATTTAAAAAAGGTGGAATACAAAAAATACTACAAAAGGAATTTGCACGCTACTCACAATAACAGAGTATTTTAATTTGCACTGAGTAATTCGGAACTCGTAAGAAATATTTTCGTGTTTAAACTTCGCGTTATTTCAATTACCTATAAAAATGCATTTTTTCCAAGCCTGCTAAGAATAAAATGCACTAACACACATATAAAAAGTTTAACAAAAACACATGACACATACACATGCTGGTATTTCCGATTTTACTCACTAAAATGAAAGGAATACTCGTACACGAAAATACGATTCAGTTTAGCGGTGTTGAAATGAAAGAATAACACAGCACACGCGCTACACACACACTCAAACAGCACTCACACAATGCAGCTATTTTAATTGTTCACCTACATTTTTCTTTTCTCTGCTACTACTCCTCTTTTTCTTAACCTTTTCTACTTTTTTCACAATTTTCACTGCTGCTGTCTTTATGCTATACCTGTATTTTTACCGTTATCTCTTTGTCCTACCTTCATGTTTTTGCATTTGGTGCGCATTTTGTTTTTGTCGTTGCTTAAATTTTGGTTTTATTGGCCTGTATATGAAATTTTTTGCATTCACTGTACACACACAACGATACAAACACATACAGACAACACAATATTTTCGATCAACACTGCGTTCGCCTTAACACATCGAAATGTAAAAATGCAATGATAAATGTTAATTAAGACTCTTTACGCTTGTCACACACATTCACGCAACTATGATATTCATAAATAAAATAATAACAAACGAAAACGTTCTGAGCAAATAAATTAAGCTCAGAGAGCTCATGTCAATATTAAGCTATAAAAACATTGCAATTTTACCGCACATCAAAACGCAATATTCAATATATTTATACCCTGAACAGGGTATATTAAGTTTGTCACGAAGTTTGTAACACCCAGAAGGAAGGGTCGGATACTCTATAAAGTATATATCTAAATGATCAGTATCTCGAGCTGAGTCGATTTAGCTATGGTCGTAGGTCTGTCTGTATATATACGAACTAGTCCCTCAGTTTTTAAGATATAGTTTTGAAATTTTGCAAACGTCATTTTCTCTTCAATAAGCTGCTCTTTAGTCGGAACGGCCGATATCGGACCACTATATCATATAGCTGCCATACAAACTGAACAATCGGAATCAAGCTCTTGTATGGAAAACTTTCACATTTCATAATGTATTTTCACAAACGTTAGCACAGGTAATTTTCTAAAGCAAAAATATAATATCCGAAGAAATTGTTCAAATCGGTTAACTATAGCATATAGCTGCCGCACAAACTGATCGATCGGAATCAAGCTCTTGTATGGAAAACTTTCGCATTTGACAAGATATATTCACGAAATTTGATATAGATTATTTTTTGAGGCAACAATGTAATCTCTGAAGAAATTGTTCAAATCGTATCCATACAAACTGATCGATCGGAATCAAGCTCTTGTATGGAAAACTTTCGCATTTGACGTGGTATTTTCACTAAATTTGAAGTATGTTATAATTGAAGAAAAAAATTTTGAGATCGGATTACTGTAGCATATAGCTTGCATACAAACTGAACACATAATTACTAAAAGAAATGCACCTGTGAATGGTACTTAGCTCTGGTGCAAGTGAAGTTAACGTGTTTTTTTTTTTTTTGATTAAGATCACTATGAGAACATTATCACTACGTTAGTAACAAAAATTATCTGGTCAGTTTTACGTCCGATAATATTAGGTCAT
Organism: Bactrocera latifrons; assembly: GCF_001853355.1. Lineage (NCBI taxonomy): Eukaryota > Metazoa > Arthropoda > Insecta > Diptera > Tephritidae > Bactrocera > Bactrocera latifrons. Next base: position 2,501,174 of record NW_017534852.1, read on the forward strand.
GAGAGAAAAGGTTTCATTGTTAATCCCTGAGGTGAGTTAGCATATGAGTTTCTAAATGCAGTCTTTTTGAAGAAAAATTCTATAGTTGTAACTCAAGCATCATAAAAGCCTCTTGAACTCAACACGTCTGGTTTATGAGAAATAAGTAGCTCACCTATATGTTTGAAGACATGAGGGCGACAGTGGTTTTGTCTTAAGTTTGCAAAAGTGGGTTAAGAAAAAGTATGAATTGTGGTCTATGTTTTCGGCTCCGATCAGAAACGATTTCAGTATTATCTATTCCTTCTTCAATGTTTTTAATAGTTCATAGTTTGGTAAATCAAAATTCGGGTTTTCCATTCCTAAACACACTAGTACCAGATCGGAACTCTAATCGTGAAACCACCTGATATCGCAATCCTTTGAATTTTCGTTACATTTTCCGATATTCCGTAAGCATTCTTCTGTCAGCATATCAGATCAGAAACTTTATTTACGGTTCCAGTAGTTGTTCTAGTACCGGTTATTTAATCCCTATTTAACACTTTCCATCCGAAAAGCCGTTGAAGAAAACAAAACATATTTCGCATAATTATTCGAGACAACAGGAATAGTAACAAGTAAGGAAGAGCCAAGTTCGGGTGTCACCGAACATTTTATACTCTCGCATGATGAAGTGATAACTGAGATTTCAGGCGTGGTTGTGAACCGATTTTACCCATATTTGGTAAATGTCATCAGGGTGTTAAGAAAATATTATATACCGAATTTCATTGAAATCGGTAAAGTACTTCCTGAGATATGGTTTTTGGTCCATAAGTGGGCGATGCCACGCCCATTTTCAATTTCTAAAAAAAGCCTGAGTGCAGCTTCCTTCTGCCATTTCTTCCGTAAAATTGTGTGTTTCTGACGTTTTTTGTTAGGCGGTTAACGCACTTTTTAACATAACCTTTGTATGGGAGGTGGGCGTGGTTATTATCCGATTTCTTCCATTTTTGAACTGTATATGGAAATGCCTGAAGGAAACGCCTCTATA
>NW_017534852.1:2502678-2509173 GCF_001853355.1 Bactrocera latifrons
GTATAAAAACGTATTATCCATTAAGAAAAAAAAATTCAATGATTTTGGGGCGGAGGGAGGGATTGGGACAAATACTATATGTCCCGGCAGTATATTTGTTTGGGAAATATTTATTCCGATCAATAATTTATTCTCCTAAGGCTTACATATTATTTCATCTGGTTTTTATATGAAAGCTTTATTTGTAATAAAATGCATATTTTCACAAGGAGAAAGGAATCAGACATTCGTCGAATATGTTTTTTGTACGCCTCTCCTTTTATTGTTTTGTGCAAGTAACACAACGCCTCCGATTGCAAATTTGCACCGGCAGATTAAAAGGATTATTTATCTTTTCTACCTCTACGACGAACTTTCTCTCTTCAATCATTTGGCAAACATCAAAAATATTTTGCTTTCACGGAAAATACATTGAACCTTGTTGAGCTTAATATTAACTAACGCAGCTAATTCAAAGTTTCAAGGAGGTTGATACATATCGTAGCATCACATAAGTTTCTTATAGCAGCTAATTTATTAACTACGTGGTCGCCAAGAGTTTCTTCGACAACTCCTTCTTCTTTGCCGCAGTAGATATTAAAGTCATAGGTATAGCCGGAAAGAGCATCACACCTAAGCCACATTTCAATGCCACGCTTAGTGGGCTTCAATGACAAATATTGTTTCATAGAAGATCGGCTCTTGAACTTCGTCATACTTTCGTCAATTTTCGTCTGATATGCACTACATCCTTGAACTTAAAATCGAGATTCAGGCAGTCCAACACGTTTCCAATATAGTATAGTTCAGATGCCCCTCTGGCTTTTCAGGTAAAGCAAAATAAATTTTCAATGTGGGCTTACATTCATCACTACAAATGCCCGAAAAGTTTTCACCCTCGTCAGAAGACTCCAAAATATTAGCAAATGTATTAGGATCTATTGGTTTTGGCATTGTTAGTATGTAGAAAAGTTATAAAATTATAAATTAATATAATTTCAAAACGTTGCCAGTAAATGTATGCACCGTATCCTGACTGGGACACAATATTTAAAAACCTTTCAGCCGATTTAGAAACAGTAAAAATAAAATTTTCACAAAACTGCCTACGAAATATGAAATAGGCGTCCAATTATTCGCCCTATATTGACAAATGAATACGTGTTTACTATTTAAAATACATCGAATGACAATAAATATCGTTAAGAATAGTACAAGCTACGAAATGGGACTAACTTAAACCATTTTAACCACTTATTTTCTACGCTAGGTATCTTCGAACAAACACCGGAATACATACGTCCCGTTCGGATCAAAAGGGTTAAGTGACAAGGGGAGTTAGGAGGTATCTTGCTATTTCGACGGAATTGATCAATGAGGAGGGCAGTAAAATGAGTTGGATTTGTTGAGCATGCAAAGTGGTGGTTAGAGTCATACTGCCCTTCTCCGAAAGTGGCTTCATTCCTCGCAGGTTTGATGGCGAAAAGGAGAAAATACTGCCAGAGCTTAGTTTGGCGATTCTATGATTCAAATGAAGTGGTACGAAATCAAAGCGTGTGATGATTTCGAAGTTTTCAGAGACATATTCATTCAGATATTCAGCTTCAATGAAGCTAATATCAGTTTTTTTGCCGTCAAACTCCTTTCAAACTTAGTGCACTAAACTAACTGACGAGCGATGATACTAAGGATAACTTTATTATGTTGATTTTATGATGTATTACAATAATACTGATCCCAATTTTTAATCTAATAAAAGCTGTCATATTACTTTATAGACTATTGTAATAAGAGAAAAACTAGGATGGTGCCTTTATGTTTTTTTATGAAGCTACATACCACAGTTAATATCAATAATTTCGACCAAGTCAATTTCGACATACGGGCCAGATATTCCGTATTTGGAGGCTCACTGTGAAAACCAGTGGAATTACTTTTTTACTTAGAACTCGATTCATAAAAAAATTAGTTTTAATACCAAACTAAAAAAAAAATTTCGGTGTAAAGTATTCCAACTTAAAATTCATTGCAAGTTCACTCAAGTGACTACGTTAAGCAATTGTTTCACGTGCAAACCGACAGGTACATATACATGCTTTCACTAACTGAAACTGAAAATTCAATAAAACACAAGAGAGCGCAAGTAATACAATTTTCCAAAACTTTTCTCTCACCTCAACCGCCTTTCCTTTGTCCCTTCCGCAGTGCACTTGCATTTGATCAACACGCCTGCTTGCTTGCAATAAAAATTTATGCAAATGATCAGCATGCAGCACACGCACCACGATTTTGCACAACATTTAGCACTTAACAACTAAAAAAAAAAAGCACCGCAGACGTTCACCATACATACCCAGCGCACTTTCAGCTTTCACTGCATCCACTTTTTATCGAAATATTTATTGTTGCAATTGCAGCAAAGCATATGCGTTCGCTCTCTTAAATAACTATTAAAATTACGTCCGTTGCAATGCACCGATTTACTTCGCACATTTTTTGATTTTCTTCAACCATTACCATTACCCATTAGAGACGCAAAGTCATGGTACGGCGCTCACCGCACAGTTGTGTGTTTTGTCAGCATCGAACGCCTGAACGTCTGATCCGCGCCCCGACAGCCGTCAACAGTCAGCAGTCAACCATTAATTCCTCAACCATAAGTACCTATATACCATATGTGTATACACATATGTATTGCATTTTGTTGTGTCTGCTCGCTGCACTCGGTTGACTGCGTACTCTGGACGTTTGGGTGTACGAGCAAGACAGAATCCTCATTATGGGGCATTATGTTGTGTGGCATGCGGTCGTCCTTGGCTCAAAACTATTTGTGGGCAATGGTTAAGTGGTCTGTGGTCAAATGGTTTATACCGGAGTTTACATCGAACATACAATATGTCTATATATTTATATTGTGGGTAATAACCATAATAACGGTTTATGTTAGCTATGAAATCTTCCTTTAAGTAGTATGTATTAGTACAGGTTTCATTGATATATGAAATAGCCATGGAGTAAAGTCAATTCCGCAGTGATTCCTATGAGTATATGTAGAAGTAAAATACAATTTAGGGTATTCTCACAGTGTTGTATTTTAAAAGGAACTAAAGTTTTAATAAAATTAAATTGGGCCCGAAGTCTTGTAGTTGAGAACCCTCGCATATTTGTTTTCTTCTCTTTTTATTGTTGAAGAAGAAGTAATCGAAATTTTTGCATGCCTAATTTAAATTTCCCTCTTTCTAATATTCTAACTTTTTCTCTATCTTTTTCAGTTATGGAATGAAAATTGTTCTCAACGACGACTTTAGTCGTTAAAAGATGAACAATTATTTCCGCTGTTTTTTCATCGCCAGATATCGAGAGTGGAAAATTTCCAGTGATTTACAGAATATGTACCGCTTAGGTCATCATGGCTTTCAGGAACCAAAACACAGGAGCTGCGCAATTCTAACGGCCTGGGCAGTTGCAGAAAGTCAACTGACAGGGAAACTTACAAAGAAAGTGACAACTTAATGCAGCTCTATACCGATTTTTTATGTAGTTCTATGTTTAGACATCATAGGAATACTAAGGATTGTAACAGAATAAACGAAATATATAAAAATAAATGCAATTGTAAATTATTTGCTGTTTTTTCTCGGTAAGTAAGTCAGTAGGATCTGCGTCATAGATCCAAAAATGGTTGAAAGTTATGTGCTTCGTTCAAGGAGAATTCGAACATAGCTGTGGTTAACATCGCAGTGATCAACGACGGATCTCCAATTCCAAATAATGATGAAATTCTAAACAACTAAGGTAGACTTAACGCGAAATTTCCCCCAAAAGAAAACGGCACGAAATGGATATATTGAGTTTTACGATTATTATTAGATTTAAAATGGAACAGCAACCTTTGAAAGAGAGGAAAACATTGTTTTGGTTGACGTAATTTTGGAGAAGTTTTAAGGGAAAGATTTCATGGTTTAAAGTGGTACGGCTATAACTTCTAGAACTACACTACATTCGCATGAAGATCCGCTAGACGCTGTTGTCGTAGAATGTAAATATAAAGAATATAACATTGGCTTTGCATACAGTTTGGTTTAATTACAGAAGAAGCACTAAAATTCATACCGCTCAAAATAGTACTATATTCGATTATTTAGGAAAACTTTATTTTAGGAATGCTGTTAAAACATATCTTGATGGCGGATACGTTCTCCACAACATTAATGTGCTGGTTAAGTTTCGTCTCAAAGGTCAAAACCAAGTCAGCAAAAAGAGTCCAATGGCTGATATTGTAGAGATGAAAAATAAAATGATAATCGCTTTCATCACAACAATGCCAATATGTCATTGGTAAGAAATTTCGGTAGTATCAAAGCCGTTTTTCAAATTCGAGAATATATTTTAAGCTTTTTATAGTTTTCTTAGAAAACTGCTCTTCTTCATCCAGCATATCGGTTATTTTTATCACCTTTGAATTTTATGTTCAGTCAGCATTAGAATATGAACAATAAAGCCGAATGTTTATTCAATTTCTTGAGAGAAGATAAGTTCCCATATCATATATAAAGCGTAGAAAATATTAATTTCGAGTTTTGAAATTCATAGCCATTTATCAGTCTTTAACAATCAATAATAATTTTCATTAGAAAAATTCGAAAGTTATAAAAAACCGGATCACCCTAAAGTCAATAAGCACAATAACATTTAAGTTCAAACCAGCGACCGCATGACTGCAACTGCTGTCAACGCCATTTCCTGTCGCAAATTGCTGTTCCATCAGCAGTAATAGCAAATGCAAAATAACAAGAACAATATTTTCCGCACAAAGCAGTGCAACAAACAGTTTGTTTTCCATTTAACGCTTTTTTTTAAATGCGTACCATCGTTTCATCAGTGTTGTTTGCCTTAATGTTGTTGTCCGGTCGGCTTGGTGGACGGGTATTGGAAGCAGAGTATCAAAAAGTAAAAGCAAAAACAAAAACGATGATAAAACCATGCAGCAAAAATATGAGTTGGCCCGATTTACAACAATGCAAACAAAAACTCCATCCACAACAGTGACTCAATCCACATTCAGTTCAATCGTAGCCGCCGAGAATTAAAATTTTAATTACATTTTTAACCAGTAGGCTTGCGAATAGTTGGGCGCTAACCAAAATAAATTCATAGGCACTCCCAAGTAGAAAAAAAATTTGATGGTATAAAATGTTGCACCTAGTTATGCATATACAAACTCGTTTGAAGATGCTCTACATAAGAGTTTATTAACAGAAATTTTCAACAACGCATCAGACGGTTGGGCTTAAGCCCTCAGAAGCCTTAAACGGCATCGAGATGGAGACGCTCTTGTTCCAAATTATTGAAAAACTCTCTTTTAGTGTTGCTCATTACATTCACACTATTGACACGTGCCCATCATCACTTTCTCAAGTTCTTGAACACTTTATGTACGTGGTGGAAATTAATATCTAATTTGTTTAATTTTTCATCTTTTTTAAAACATTTCTCTGATATTATGCATAGCATATTTTCATATAACATAAAAAAAAAAATTATAGTAAAATTATAATTTCCGAACATAATGTGAAGATCCTCTAAAATCGGGAGCTATTACAACTATGGAAGGAGTTTTAATATGAAAACTAGAGTCAGTTATCAAACAGGAGAAGGTTATGTTCTAGAAACGATTAAGAGGTGGAAAGGTACTCAGTGAATTTAGAGTTTTGAGTTTGAAAAAATCGACAACACCAGTTAAAAATATGCAATTTCTAACACCGCCAAATTCGCATTCGCATGACGAGTATAATTTATCAATTTTAAAATTTCGCACTCATTACTGCTTCCGGCGCGTGTATAATATACAATACACTTGTTTTTGCATTAGCCGAAATGCGAGCATAAACGCATAATGGAATGTGGAAGTGCGAAATGTCCGGAACCTATTCATGCACAGACAAACATAATTGGTGAAAGCATTTGCCATTTTGAATAAATTACAATTAGCACTGTTAAAACTGCGAATGTCAAGTGCTGATAATTGAGGTTAACCGTCACATAGCAGGAACGATTCGATACATAAAAACAAACCAAACCACACTAGGGTTGCTGAGTGGGCTAAATGTTGTTTTTAAACACTCATGAAAGTCTGAAGTTCTTCCGACTTACAAAGAGTTGTAGTGGTGAGCGAAAGTTTTTTTGTAGGGAATTACACTAGCTATATAAATAAAATCCACTCGTTTTGTTGACCATCCGACTTTTTAATGATGCCACATAAAGTAAAAAAAAAAAATAGATTCTGAAACCTGATGTGTTGTAGATTGGTAAAAGTACGGTTTGAAAAGATCTTTGGTCGGTATCGGAAAAGTGATAAAAAATCTGACGTATTATTGCGGCGTGAATGCTATTTCGACCGTATTATACATATTTCCATCAGTTGAGGGTGACGATTTCGTCGTAGGCACTTTGAATTCTCTAATGATTGTTGTAAGTAGAACTTGTAAACAAGAACATTAAACTAACCACAGTTAT
>NW_017534852.1:2510329-2512722 GCF_001853355.1 Bactrocera latifrons
TAAATCGGAGCCAAAAATTTGTAAATAAAAAACAAAAAAATAAAAAATAAAAAAATAAAAATATTAGAGGACCATTGATTATAGTTTGACTCATTCCTCGTAAACCAATTTTTAACTTTCGGATATTTTCCAGCCGAGTTATGGTGAATACCGCACAGTGTTTTTCTCTAGACGTATTGGGAAAAGCTCTGTTACCGGCTTATGCTTCTATATTTCTGCATGTAAAAATTACCCTAATCCGAATAAAAATACTCAATCCATATTTGAGAAATAAACTCGCAAAAAAATACTTCTTTTGTTTAATTAAAAATTGGTGGGGTATTATTCAACGTGGTTTTTAACTAGGCGTATATAAGAGCCACGCCGTTAAACCAAGTAAAACTGAAATGGTTTTATTTACCAGGAGGTATAAGCTCCCACACGTGTCTAGTCCCTCTTTCGGGGGCTCTCGTCTTCAACCTATTGAAAAGATGAAATACGTAGGCTTTTCCTTGATGGAAGGCTTTTTTGGTGGCCAAATGTTTAGAAGAGAGTTAGGATGACATCGGCTGCCATATATTGTAGTAGAAAAGTTATAGGGTGAAAGTGAATGCTCTCACAAAAAGTGGTGTTTTGGGTCTACGAAACCGGAGTCAAATAATAATCATCTATTATATTATTGTTTAGCGGTTGCCGGATTCAGCACTCCAAAAACCATTTGCAATCAGCGCACACATTTATAAGCCTATRTGTATGTGCTAAACGTAAATACATAAACTATATATTTGTATTCATTCGTGCACGAATTCATGCATTCAAAAAATGAAAATTCTAGAAAGCACGAACTGATATGCATCTAATAAAACATATATCTAGATACGTACAATCATAAATGAGCGAGCTAGGACTACGAAAAACACAACAGCGATTGCCAACACAGAAATATGGAAAAGAACGAGAAAATCTTAACATTCGGTAATATTGGAAACGCAATACCATTGTATACTCCCTGCGGGTATGCCAATCACCAAACCAATTTTATGGATTTACAACTTTGACTATCCAAGACGGGATTCTGAGTGTAGTCTTAACTTCATCCAGATATGTCTTCCAAGATACTTTATGAAGTACTCGTAAAATAAACATTTTTTGGTTGTAAAAACATTGCACTGTGTTCGCATAAAGGTTTTTGTTTACCTTCTGTCGGTAAAAAACTTACAATACCATAATCAGCTTAGAAATTTGATGAGTTTGTGCGACAAGTAATTCTTTTATTTGGTTTGGTTTTAGAATTTTTCCATTTTATCAATTTTTGCTATTTTATTTTTTTCCATACTACTCTTCGGGTTTCATATATCATGAAAGCATTTGGTGAGTGATGCATGCTTCCAATAGGCAGGTAAAATTGAAGCAGAGAGATAGTAAAATAACGAATAGCGTAGTAATCCCATATACTATACATGTACGCTGTGCGATTGAGCAAATAACATTGGGCGATGAACAATGACGATGATATGTGGAGAGAGCGAAGTTCGTAAAATTTTGGTATACAAACACCTCCGCTGCCATAGCACTGTCAAAAAAGAGAGAACTAAAAATGACAGATAGCGGAAAAAATGTCCTACTGAGCTTAACTGAATTTCAGTAGAATACACTGATCGAATTTTCATTTGGATTTTGCTTGGTTTAATTATTTTTATGGTAGTTGCAGTCGCTTAAAAATTATATATATTGTACAAATACTTCCTTTAAAAAGGTATTTGAAACTCATGGCACATACATTTTTATTATTTTCATAGACGACAATGAAATAATACCAAAATGATTGAAGAGTTCATTTTATTTTATTATAAAAAGCTTATAGAATTGGTGCTTTGATAAAGCTTACCTGAGGATCTTTGGTTCCTGTTTATTAATTGCGATCTGAGGTTATAAGACAAACAGAGGAACCCATGAGTTTTTAGGACGTCTATGAACAGGATATAAAAATATCTTTCGTCACAGAAAAATTATTGAAAATATGACCCTTTGTTTAACAGAAGCTAAGACCTTCAAATTTACATTAAAAATCCGAACTACAGAACTGAGACAAACAAAGTAATAAAACAGTATTATAGTTAATTTTTCTGGATTACAGTATGAGTTTTAAGGAAGCGTCTTACCCAGAATGCCATAGCATAACCTATTATATCTCAAATTCCAGTTTTATCTTTTAACAGCACAAAAGGCATTCGTCTGAAATTAAAAGTGGGGTCACTGCGGAAATTTACTCGTTTGTCAGAGGTGACGGTTTGTAGCCGTCACAACGACAATAACAACATACTCATGCTCTCCGGCCAAATCGCCGTTCTATCAGTTGAACAAAGAAAAAAATGAGTTGCAGCAATGCAAAAAGCCCGTCAATGAGGTTAAAA
>NW_017534852.1:2512962-2533241 GCF_001853355.1 Bactrocera latifrons
AAATAAAAGAAAAATTAAAAAAAAAAAACATTTACTATATGCTTGCTCTTGGTGAGTTGGAGAGCAGTCCATGGTAGCATCGCATTTGAATTTATCTCCCTATTGCATCTGCAACGGTCAAATATCGATTTTTGTTTAATCAGAAACTTTATGCAAAGAATGGTCAGAAAACTGGAGGCGTCTATGCAACTGTGTACACATGTTGAGATATGATGATGGCTAGACTCTACAACGTGAAGTGGTCCTCAAACTTTTAACGAGAGCTCAGAAATCCGGCTTAAGTTTCGTGGTGTTCTGAACCTGTGCTGGGGACGCTCCGTATACAAGTTTGACACTGGGACCACCTTAGGTCAATATACATACATATTTATTATACCATAATAGATTTTCAATACTTGGAAAAGCAAACTTATGACATGAACCTTATATTCTACTCCTCAGCATATTAGCAATCAGTTGTCTCTTATGTTTTTAGTGTACCTTACTCACTTCTTAATGTCAATTCCGATAAATAAAATCGGTATTTTATCATTAATGAACGAGTCAACGGAAACTTGCAAAATTACACACAGTTTATGTGCCAGGAGATCGGTTAATGTTAAAAGAAATGTCCTCCATCAAGGCGGTCGTACATCATTGCTGTAGGACATTACCTTTCAATCCTCAAATTATTTCCATCGATAAACGCCACCCCATAACCGTTTCAAACATTTTGTTTCAATGTGTTCTCTTGCAAAGTTCATTAAAGTCTCTAATAGGAGAATAAGATCACTTCTTGAAGCTGCGACGTCTCTTAAAAAAATTAAAAGCAAAAGAAATAAATACTCGTAAAATAGATACCCGAGACACTAAAATATTTCAAGCTCCACAATAAACTACATTTTCGATATATAAGACGAAGTTGGTCTATAGAGCATCTTCCCTCCCTTCACGATATCATTCTTTACCAAACTATGTTGACATGCGACTCTAAACTTACAAGCTGGCTGAACCAACTTCAGCTTTCTACAAATTTTTGTTTACGTCACAACATGCGAGTTTGGAATACGAAAGCTAAATGATGTTGGTTGAGGCTTTAGTGGTGATATTAATAATTCAGTTGTTTTCCTAGTGTGTGCAAACCAACAGTGACGCATTGCCTCCAATGTGCCTTTTCTTCAATTCAAGGCTTCCCATTTCGTCAACTCGATCATTCTCGCTGCTGTCCATAGCACTCACAGTATCAATCTTCTTCAACTCTTCATGAACTTCGAAAGCATAGCTCTGTTGCGAAATCTGTTGCTCTTCTGAGTGGTATGCAAATGTTGTTGGTGCATACAGCACTTCGCTTACTTAACATTCTTGGTGGCTAGGGTCACACGTATGTACTTGGCAAAAAGATTCATCTTTTCTGCTATTCGTTTTCTCATTGCTTCAGTACCAGTAATTAATTAACTAACGCAATGCAAGTGGTATACAAAATAAAAAAGAAGCTTCTGGTTTCAACTAGAAGTAAAGAAAGAAATGTAAAAAAGTTTACAAAAAAGTCCGTCTTCCACCGTATAATGAACGATGTGCTTTTGAACTGGATATCAAATAGAAATTGAAATATTTCTGTACATCAACGACCTCAAAACGCCCTCGAGTCTAAATGAATATTCAAACTGAAGTTCCGTATTCTTGTAATCGATGGATGTGCCAGTGTGACAGTTTCGTGGTCTCTTGATTGAATTGATTTACCTCGAAGCGAAAGTAGTTCAGCCGTAAAAAGTAACATTTGTTAAAAGCAAAGTTAAGTAAATGTACAGATTTTCTTCTAATAAATATTGACCATAAAAGGCAAAGACTGTACCCGCGAAGTTTTAATGAAAAGGTAATTCCTCAATTAACAATTTCGTTAAAAAAAAGAAGAAAACAAGCCCGCTCACTAACCCGATTGTCCGAGAGTCACGAATTTTACCTACGTGATGTTATTAGATGGCTTTATGAAAGCCGGTGTGACAGTTGACAGTTGATGATCGACATGGCACAGCCCACGTTTTGGTGAAATTCCACATATCTGTACGCGCTCTACCGATTTCGACTAAATTTCATGTTCCAATTCCAGAGCACAATACTGGACGATATGGGACAACAACCACAACTACTTCAATATAACACAATTTTAAATTATATTTGATTCTTTCCAGTACATAAAACCAGAAAAAATTAATATAACTGGATAAAACTTTGCACCTTAGGAGCAAAAATATTTAAATCTACTAAATACCAGACCTAGGTACCGAATATTTGGATACCTTTGTTGATTTTGATCGAAAACATCGGTCAATGTGTAAGTTACATAGAGCATTTCTATATATTATATAATCAAGAAAAGCGTTAACTTCGGCTGCACGGAAGCTAATATACCCTTCGCAGATGCATTTCTTTTAGTAGCTTTGTGGTCAGTTTGTATGTAAGCTATATGTTATAGTAATCCGATGTGAACAATTTCTTCGTAGATTACATTGTTGCTATAGAAAATAACTTGTGTCAACTTTTGTGAAGATACATTGTCAAATGTGAAAGTTTCCCATACAAGAACTTGATTGCGACCGTTCAGTTTGTATTCCTCATACATGTGTCTAAAGTCAAAGCGATTCCATGAAATGACTCTGAGTTATAGAAATTTAAAGATAAAAAATCACGATTGTCGTGTATTTTCAATGGAAAATTTTGACATGCCTTGATCCAGTCTTAAATGTTAATATTAAGGGCTCTAACTCTCAAACAATTTGGTTGGGGTATTTTAAAGGAAATTTCATGATGGGATTGAAAAAAATGAATGGTTAAAAGAAAAAAAACACCCTAATATATATATACTTTATATATAACTTTCTATCTCTCCGCTCTTTGTTACTAATTTTGTTTTGTTTTTGCCGTTCTGGCTTTAAGTTCTTCTGCTCATTAATTTTGGGAAGAGGTCAGAATTGAAATGGTCTGAGCTGCCAGCCATGTGAGTTTAATTGTTTTACTCTTCACCATGCGCATATCGTCGCTCAACCGGCGCTTGCTCTGTGAAAGGCGGATTGTTTTTGCTATGCTGTCGGCTTACGAATTCTTCCATCTGTACAGTGAAAAGTTTGTGGAGATAACAGCAACGGTAGTTGGAAATGGGGAAAACTTCATTTCCGATATGCTTGCCTTAATGGCATACATATGCGCCTGTGACTATGACTGTTGTGATCGTATGACTTTAGTGCACCTTTATACAGTTTTGACCTGTCTCAAATGAACTTCATACTTCTGCCAGCCTTCTAAGCGGTTAGAGGAGGAAAGTACTTTAATGGGAAGGTGTAAAAAAATTATAAAATTGCTTTGCTTAAAAGTCCTCTTACAGATTGAAAGTTGCAGAAATCACAACTAATTGATATATTTTTCTCATTTGGATGTGTTATTCCTTTTGAAATTTACACGAGTAGAAAATGAACTGCTACCGATCAGACAACAGTGTTGTCGTTGGAATGATGTTAATAAATGGAAAGTGACAAAAAAAATTTATTTATACTTTTTGGGACAGCTAATAAACCTCAAATAAAACTTTCCAATTAGTGGAAAAAATTTATTATAATTTTTCTATGGTTGACACCAATTGATGATTAAATTTCAAAGAATTTTCTTCGACTATTTTGGAACTGGTTCACTTTACCTGTTTTTATGACAAACGATTTGGTGATGATCGAATAAAAGCCAAAAGCTATATGAATTTGCTTGTACTTAATGTTTTGATTTTGAAAGAAATTGTCTATAACATTTGTTTCTTTCTAACTAGAAAAGACACCGCATCTTACTGATTTTACTTTATAATTGGTTGTCAAAAAAGTCTTGCGGTATTTTTTTATTGAATTTGCAATTGTTCATAAAATTTTTTTTTGATGACTCATGCCCAGCTCTTGACCGATACTACGGCTGCTACTAGGCCGGTCTCTTTCGACCAATTCAGCGATTTTATCGCAATTTTCGACGACAGGCCTTCCGGAGCGTGGCGCATCTTCGACCACCGCTACACCAGAACGAAATCGTTGAAACCATCGTTGTGCGGTGGAAATGGAAACTGTATCGGGTCCATAAACTGTACAAATTTTATTGGCGGCTGGAGATGCATTTTTGCCTTTATCGTTGTAATACTGTAAAATATGCCATATTTTCTCTTTATTTTGCTCCATGTTTGCGACGCTACAACTCACGAACAACTTAAAAGAAACGACAAGCAATCAATCACGTGTTAGTGCGTTAAATGAGCTTTACAAAAAGGTATAGCATGACCCGATGCGACGAATAAAATTGGAACAACGCGCTCTCAGCGCCAACTAGCGAAAATACCGCAAGACCTTTTTGACAATATAGCCACATAATACTTGTATACTGTAATATTTGTATATAGAATGTATACGTATATCACAGTTCATCGCGCAAACACTTATGATATTAATATTTTGCTTTCCAAAGAGCCTTAAGGGGGTATTCTCGCCTAGAAATCAAATTTTGGGCAGTTTTTTGAATTTTATATTGTCTTTATTGATATCTTAAGAATACAGAAAAACATTTCCAAAAAAATATGAAAAATTAAAATAATATAAAAGAGGGGGGGTGACATTGATCCTGACTCTCTTGGTGGTCTGAAAAAGGAAAAAAATCAAAAGAAATTCCTAATCAGTAAGAATGCTGTTATAGTCCCTACCTCAGGGAACACGAAATTTTTTTTTTTTTGAAAAATGGCAACTGCCTGAAAATAAAAATCATTTTTACGCTGTTTTTTGAAATGCCTGAATTCTTTTTTAAATATTAAAAACAAAAATTTTGACACGATGTTGGTAGCAACGATAAAGGATTATATAAAGAAGGTTCACACAAAATTTCAAGTAAATCGGTTGTACAGAACTTGACATAATGCCGGTACCGTGTGGAAAAAAGTAGTTTCGAGAAAAACGCCTTTGAAAAAGTGAGTCAAATTTCAGGCAGTCTAAGTCATTTATTAGTGCGCTAGGTACTGCGTGACTAAAGTAACTGTAGCTCTTAAAATAATTTTAATTTTTAAAAATCCTTTCGAGGATATATTCTTAAGGGTCTAATCTTTAAATATATATAAAAAAAAATCGAATTCTAGAGTAGAATAATACAGTGTTGAAAGTGCGCGCTGTCGTCAGTCGTCCACAGTTGTTTTCCACTGACGCACTAGGGCGCATGTATACTGTGTATCCTAGAAATGATGAATGTTTTTATTTGCGACTGCTGTTGGTAAATCTATGTGGAAAAAAATCATTTGCGCATTTGAAAACTGTGAATGGCCACCAATGCCGAACATATCGAGAAGCATGTCAACTATTGGGTTTCCGGATTCAGTTGTTTCATCAAATGCACACCAAATTCAAAGGCTGTTCGCAATTATCATCATTGATTGTGATTGAGGATCAATGCTTGATTTTTGCAAACAAGCTACTGATTGAAGTAGGAATGATTGCGGCAAATCGATCGATACACGATGCATTCAACCACGAATTAAATCCAGAGCTGCAATGCAATGTTGATACATTGCAGGAATTCGTTCGAAATAATGTGCCATTGCTGAATGAACAGCAAAAAAAAAAGAAAAGTATACGAGATATTAATGCAAGCGGTGGACAATAACACTGGTGGTCTATTCTTCCTGGACGCACCTGAAGGAACAGGGAAAACATTTGTCATTTCATTGATCTTAGCCACTATTGCGGCGACTCTTCTAGTTCGCGGTCGTACTGCACATTCTGCGCTTAAGTTGCCACTGAATTTAAACACAATTGATACTCCAACATGCAATATTTCCCGATCCAGTGCAGTGGGAAAATTGTTGATGCAATGTAAGCTCATTGTTTGGGATTAGTGCAAAATGGCACATAAGAAATCACTGGAAGCACTTAACTTCACACTGAAGGATCTTCGGCGAAATAACAACATCTTCGGCGGCTTGATGATTTTGTTGGCAGGCGATTTCAGACAGACATTGTCAGTAATTCCGGGTGGAACGACTGCAGATGAATTGAATGCTTGCCTGAAGGCATCACCTTTTAGGAATAACGTAAAAACATTATCGCTAACCACTAATATGAGAGTTCAACCTCAAATTGATCAAAGTGCTGCACAATTTTCCAAACAATTGTTAGCTGTTGAAAATGGAAAAGTTCCAGTTGTTGCGACATCTGGAGTAATTACTCTTACCAACGACTTCTGCTGATTTGATTACTCACAATTAGCTCTTATTGAAAATGTTTTCTCAAACATTAGTGAGAATTATCAGAATTGGGCTTGGTTAATCCAACGAGCAATCCTTGCCGCAAAGAATAATGATGTACACACACACTGAATTTCACCATTCAATCAAAAATTGCTAGTGATTTGGTGACATACAAATCCGTTGATTCCATAACAAATCCCGATGACGTAGTAAATTATCGAACGGAGTTTTTGAACTCTCTGGAGTTTCTAGGATACACAACATAACTTGCAACTCAAAGTTGGTACAGTTATTACGATATTGCGTAATTTGAATCCATCGCGACTTTGCAACGGTACTCGCCTTTCGGTAAAAAGATTTATGCCGAATTTAATTGAGGCAACCATTATTAACGGAAAGTAGGCAGGTGAAAATGTGTGTATTCCTCGAATAGTCCCAAGGCCAATCGCTTAGTGTTTGCGGGGGTAAATTTAGAAAATTATTGTTTTTCACTTGGGCAGTTATACGTTGCGTGTTCACGAGTTAGGAATGCAACCGCCTTATTTGTGTTAACGTCAGACCAAAAAACAAAAAATGTGGTTTACCAAAGAGAAGTTTAACTAAATAACACTACATTTTGTGTAATCGAAATTAATTCATTACTGTTGTGAAATGAAATATAATTTTTAATTTTCAAATCCCATAAAACAAAAAAAAAGTAAAAAAAAAAAATTGTTTCTTCATCTTTTAATCACCAAACGAAATGTTACATAACACGAAGCCATCTGGTGGCGAAACGTAGTTTGCCGGGTTTGCTAGTTTATTTATATACTTAATATAGTTCAAAAATAGCTTTTATTATACATTTAACTTACTGTTGAATTCCGATTATTTAAAAATAATAAATGAGTTACAAACTGTCAAATAATCAGTATTACCAAACTAATATAAGCAAAAAGGAGTTATACGCGAAAAAAATCTGATACACCCCGGTGTTTGTTCGCCCACGCAAAAAGAGCCATACACAAAGAAGTAGCAATGTTATAGAGGGTATAACAATCTCTCTAACATCTGATCTTATTTGACCGTTTATAGCTCAATAACGAGTTAGGTAAATAAATTTTATGAATAAGTTAAATATTGAATTAAAACTGTTTTTGTACTATATAATATAAAATAAATAAATAAATAGTACAAACGAATCAGTGAAGTGCTAGTGGACATAAAAGTGCAAAATTAATATTATATCGAGAAAACACGTACTTCAAATAGTGGTAATTTTCAACTTTAAACCGAATATCTCACAAACTATAAGCTTTCTGCGGCTATAACTATATTCTTGATCTGGAGAATCTTCTCTATCCGCCCATACCAATTTTGCTCCAGAAATCTTGGGACGGTATACCACAGACTTCCCAAAGGGCTGTTTTTAGGGGTTTTCTGGTAAAAACCATTCTTGAACCTTAACGAACATTTAGAAAAAAGAATCGACCAAAAATCAGGCAAAACAAAAAGGTTTCATTCAACAAGGCAGCGAAACAACGGACTGGTGGAGTACACAACAGGGAATAGGTAATCACTGCCACTGAGGAACTTTGTTGCGGCTTTTGGATGCAACCCGACAACACAAACATTGGAAATTATTAGTAGCAGTGATACCGAGGATAGTTTACTACTAGGTCCATCGACGTCCACTCAGAAAACTCTAAAGACGCCAAGGAAAATAAGTAAGAATGATGAGAATTTGGTGCCACTCCAACAAAATTTGAAAACTATTCGGATTTCCAAAAAGGATTGGATCCAAAACTAGATAGATTGTTGTCTACGAGAAAATACTGTCAATCCTAGAACGATTGGTTGCAACCAACAAACCACGCGCGGAATATTTTCTTGTTTTCTTATACCTGCGTTGTATACTAAAATACCAAAGTATTGCTACGACTTCTTTTTCATCCCCATCACTTTCATTAGATCTCATATAAAACAACAAAGTCGGATCCATTTTGATATTTTGTTTGCTTGTTGCTAGTTTATTTAAAATTTGAAACAAAGTTTTGACATTTTTTATTGACAATTTATCTTAGAAGAAGCAGCAACACCGACTGGATTCACCATAAAATCAATAATCACTGGTCTTTGATGAAGCTTAGTAATCCAATATCAGCACTGTTGCTGAGATAATCCACGTTGAAAGTTTTAAGAAATAATCGTGCCAAATGTAAGTAAAATGCGCAACAGTAAAGCAGTTAAGCCGCGGCGTGACCGCGTAAGCAGAGAAAATCAAGCAAGACTGGAGACGGTGGGGTGGTTTATTAAAAATTGCATGGCTCAAAGAGTAATGAGTATATATACATACGTAACTCAAAGACTGCAATGTATGTAGATTCTTTCGCTTGAATTGGCTGCCCGTATTTCGGCTTAAGGATGCCTGTAAAGTAGTTGTTCAAAGCTGAGCCGAGCGCAAAGCTGACTTCGATCAGGGCTGATCTATTTCGGGTATCGTAAAGTGAACGCGATATCCGCACGTACTTTGCTATACAATGTTTTGTTCTCTTACATTTCTTCGTCCTAATATTTTCTTTTATCTGCAAAGGATTTAGTTCGAATATGATTTTATTTATCGCAAGAAATTAAGTTAATTAATGAATGCTTTGTGCGTAAAATTGCTTTGGTGTCTTCAGTTAACTCAAAACGGTTTCCCCGGAGTGGTTCTTTGAGTTACAAGAATAACCAGAAGAAGAAATTTCACACTGCGCTCACATTAAAAAGCGTCATCAAGGCAAGCTGCTTTCAACCATCGAACAACTTCCAACCCAGCAGCCATTCAAATACCGGAAAATGCGGTAACAGCAACAAAAATCTAGAATTATAAAAACAACTAACATAACTTGAATCATGTTGAATGGGAAAGGAATCGGCTCAAATCAGAGCCGCCTTGAACGTTCAAATATTTAAGATATTTGAGTTAGATTTCCTTTTCCAACTATTGCCATTGCTGCACACGTCAACACACGAACTCCTTCATACCCACATATACTTTTAGACTATGCAAGCTGTCATGTTTACGGAGCTAGAAAAGCACCAGAAATCGCACTCATCCATAAACATGAATTTGCATAGTAGAATGTTTGCAAACTAGCTTTAATATAGAAGTTTTGGGTTAATTAATATTTAAAAAGTGTTTTACAGGGCACAGCGTGCACTGACTTTGTCACGATATTTATTTAGTGCAAAAGCACGGAAGCATAATTTTATTGGTTCAGACAAATACACATTTATGTTGATGGTACAATTTTAAAACAATATCAGGTAAAGTAAATAGCAATAGCCATCATCGATCTTCTGAATAATTTTTATTCGTTTTTGGCTACAACCAAACTACACTCATTTGCTTAGTTCAAACTGAAAAACTGTTTCGGATATTTTAACGTTAATTTAAATAATAAACCATGTTAACTTTCTCTAAAATATCTCATCAAGTAAAAAAGTTTCCCATTTAAGTACTTGATTCCCATCCGTCAATGTATGGAATATATAGTATAGGATATATTATATTAGTCGCATATCGGCGAAATCTCAAAAAATTTTAGACTATGTTATGTTTATAAAGGTAGACGTAAACAAGAAAAAACTTTAACTTCGGTTGCACCGAAACCAATATACCCTTCACAGGTGCAATTCTGTTAGTAACTATGTGTTCAGTTTGTATGGAAGCTAAATGCTATAGTAATCCGTTCTGAACAATTTTTTCGGAGATTATATTATTACCTTAAGCAGTAATCCATGTCAAATTTCGTAAAGATACCACGTCAAATGTGAAAGTTTTCCATACAAGAACTTAATTCCGATCCAACGGATTTTTCAATTTTCGAAACACTGGTTGTAGTCACTTTCCGGGATTGCCTTCAGTTCCGTCTTCGCTGCGGCTTGAATCTCCTCTATTGTATAAAAACGGTGCCCGTGGACCGGTCTTTTGAGCTTGCCAGAAGTTGCACGGTGCCAGATCAAGTGAATACGGTGGTTGCGGAACGATATGGCTTGAGTTTTTGGCGAAATGATCACGAATTACGAGGGCAGTATGGGATGGTTTATTATCGTGGTGTAAAAACCAAGAATTGTCTTTCCACAATTCCGGCCTTTTTAGACGGATAGCGTTACGCAGACGACGCACAACGTTCAAATAATATTCCTTGTTGGTTGATGGTCGAGCTGGACGCTCTTCGTCTTCGACACGTTCACGGCCGGATGGGAACTCACTATACCACTTGTAAAAATTTTTTTAGACATAGTCTCATCACCAAAGGCTTTCTGCACCATCCTCAACGTATCCGCAGCAGAAAGTTGATTCCGTAAACAAAATTCTTTGCTCAACAAATTTCGACATCGCAAAAAACGAAAAACTCACTTTTAGCAGCTCACAAAACGACCCCTATCTTAAACACTAATGAATATTTTGACATGAAATTTGACATAAATGTGACTGACAGTACTACCACCCTAAAAAAAAAATAATTCTCCAAATCCTTCGACGCGTGCAGTTTAAATTCAAATGTCACCTTATTTTTTGGGCATAGGTTTGGCAAACGAATAAATTCTGTGTAATAGTCGGTAAGTCTGCGTTAGAGACGTTAGGTATGGTGAAGCAGGTTTACCGAGATATTGCTTTTGAAAGAAGTGGTGTGTTTCGGTGGCACCAGCCCCTCTTTGGAGTTCCGAGAAGAGGAGGCTAATAAAATGAATGAGTAAATTCAAATTAAAAACGATACTCATTGTCTTGTTTGGCATTAAAGGCATCGTGGGTGGCCTCAAGAGACCCAATCGAAGGGTCAATCGGATCCGACAAGATATCGCGGCCGATTGGAAGTTGCACCACGACAACGCCCCCGCTCACACCGCCTTTCTTGTGAACAGCTACAGCCCAGATGTGGCCCCTGGATTTGTTTTGCTTCCCTTCCTGAAAAGACCGATGAAAGGGGATCCAAGCAGCATGCACCTCGGCTCTCAAGGCTATTCGGGAAAATGACTTCCGTGACGCCTTCAATGCGTGTACATTTTTTTAAATGTAGTTTCTGAGTTTCTAACCAAAAAATTTGTCTCTTTTGACTTTGTAAACTCGTCACTCTTTTCCTACAACTGTGAAAGTCATTTGAAAATTATTTGCTTGATCCATTAACACAGATTGACTAGATTCCCTAGAGTTACATATCACATTTCAATTATGTAATTATTTGCATATGTATTTGTGTTCAACGAAATTGATGAGATTTCTGTAATCCTTTCGTTCATCTGGCAACAATTAAAAATATTGTGAGTATTGAGTAAGAATAATATATATGTAAGTCGTAGTAATCCTGCCAAGTAGAAGTCAATTTGAGTTCTTTCGGAAATCGTAAGTTAGAGTACTATTTATTACTTGAATATATCCAATACTGACTTCTCTCTCAACTTTTCACTAAAACTGTTTCGCATCTTAGGAAAAAATCTACCCATTTCATGTTTAAAATTGTTAAACAATTTTTTGTTGTGTCCCAGAATCTACTTCCTTTTTGGCATTTCTTTTTTGGAATTAATAGAGCCGAATATGTGACTGAACAACGTCCCAAAACCCATCTCGCTCAACGGACCCTGCAAATAAAACTGAATGCACATGTGGATATACTCCTATTGATATACAGTGTGTATGCAAAAAAATTGCAATCCATGCATTAGTAGTGCATTCGTTTTTGTTGTTATAATAAAAAATAAATTTAAAAAAATCTAAATTATTGACAGTCACTCGTCGTTTAAAAGACCGGTTCATTTCCGATTACTGAGCCTTCACTGTAAGAAGAAAGAAGAGGTCCCTTATTTATAGCTAACGGAATCGTACGGAAAGAAATGCATATCCAAGATCGATATAAAACGATTTAATCGATTTAATCGACCAGTAATAAGGATTACAAAGCGAAAACAGCCTAGGAAAACATTATGGCAGAGAGCGAAGTACACTGCTCATATTTTTGATTTGCTAATGACGATCTTAACATTTACGACAAATATTGTATTACATGGAAAGATGAACTTAATGTACTCTATAGTGATACCAACATAGTTCAGTTAATAAAAACAGAGCGATTATGTCAGGAAGGTTTTAGTCTGATTAGATATATGTAAGTATATATAAACCCAAACCAAATTGTACCATTTCATACAAATATTTGTTAATCAAGAATTTGTAATACAGGCAATAATCGAAAGAAGGTATCGGCAGCCACTTTACAATAACAAATACTAATTTTTCGACAATGAAACAAACTAATGAAAAGCATTTAAAGTTCCGAATATCTTCTGATTTCTAATTTAATTTTTTTCAGTAGCTGTACCAAAAGTTGTCTATATTGCAGAACACACTAATACTGCTATGTAAATATGTATGTTCATTCTTTGATTACTATACAAACATAGCGGCACCGCGTTAAATTCGATTCTCTTTTGAATTAAAATTTTTGGTTCGTTAACTGTTGTTGTTGTGTAAACAGTTTTTTTGCCGCAATGTGAAATGAAGGCAAAATGGTTCTCGAAACGCAAAAAATATGGAGAGAAGAATATTGATTCTGGTATTGGTAGCTACTATTGCAAATCGAAATTGATAAAGGAGTAAGTTGAGCGAAGCATAGCAACCCTTTGAAATGCTTTGTTTCGATTTATTCGGGAAAATCAAGCAGGAGGCTTTAGCATGTCCCCCAAAATTTCCACAACTATTTATTGTGCGTTTACGTGAAGTACATATCTTTGTATGTCACACAAATGCATACAAACACTCGACTAAACGGTGACACCACAATGTGGAGTATGTGGTGTTGAAGGTGCCTCGAGTGTCAAAAAGGGAATTTCTCTAAGAGAAAAAATATCAAGCGACTACCGTAACGAAAATTGAGAATCCATATCTGAGTATTGAGTAGTTAATACTGTAACAAAACCAAATGCTGTTGTTATAGGGTGTTGCAATATATACTGAACTTATTTGGAAAATACAAAGAGTAAAAGCTGCATTTCTTGAGTTTGTTATTCCAAGCTATCTACCAAATAAAAGTGAAGATGAATTTATATTCAGGCATTGCCTTATTCAGGTTATTTTGTAAAGCACATACATTTTTCAATTCAATCATACATGTCTTGGATTATGAGAAAAATCTGCATATTCATATGTAGAATATGTTAGTAACTGAAAAGAATGACGCTTCTATGGAAAAACAGGTAAAAACTTAGGTTAAAATTCTATTCTAGTTTTCGACCGCAACATTCTTTAGAGTATGTCTTTACTGCAAATTTTTAAATTTAGTTTAGCTTTAAATTAATACAAGAAGGCAAAAACAAGCTTTGAAGAAGTTTTCAGGAAGGCAATGAATAGTAATATCGGAAGAAAAAATTAGATTCACCGGCACGTATTCTAATGGTCCAGATAAATATTTGAAACTTACCAACATGTTGTGGGGATAAGAAGAGAGTGAATGGAGTGAGATAGATAGAGGCAAAGGGATAGTGGGAAAGAAAGCGGATACCTTGGAGGTATTGGTTTTTACTATTCGTTTTGATGGGGAGAATAGTTGAAATAATGTGTAAGGAAATGCACACCAAGCTAACAGTCTTCCATATTTCTACTTCAAGACCGGCAATAAAAAGCTTCGATTTCATGCCAACCACCCTTTAAAACCCATAATAGCGGTTGCAAAATCTGCCAAGTTCCTTTATGCGTGTAACATCTTTGTGTATGACTGAGTTAGATGAGATTTCAAGCACACTCATTCTGATTAAAAAATTTCTATTCTCACAATTTCCACTAAAATAGCAAACAAAGAAGTATAATGGTGTCTATTGTAATCAGTAACAAAGTCTCTTAAATGCTAAATATTTTGAAAAAGTCATGAGAATATTGATTACTAAAGCGTCTAATGGATTGAGTTGCATAAAAAAATATTGAAGTAAATATCTATAACTAAATATGACTAAAACATAAAATTTTACACTCAAGGTTGTATGATTTTCAAATTCAAGGAGCCATGATTAAAATTGGACAATTAGTGAAATAATATCACTCGAGGTTCGTCTGACCGACCAAAGTTGCTACGTAAAATTTAATTGACATTTTTATTCTACGGTCCACAGCCTTGCCTATTTTGCTTTTAATATAGTTTTAAATCTCATTTGAAACCTTCTCTTTCCACTATACAAATAAAAATCAATTAATATAACAGGATACAAATTTGCAAATTTGCATAAATAGTGCCTTTGAGGTGTGTGTTCTTATGACTAAAAATTGAAACAGAACTATTCAAGCCCCTAGGGGCTTATAGCTGACTTTTTGTCGATAATATCGGTCATTGGTTGAGATATTTTATTCAAATAGAGGGAATGCTTTCCGGATAGTAATTTGTCGGCGTACAACTAATGGGTTGAACCGGGTCGATAATTCCATAAACCCCCATTTACCTAATTTAAAGATTTTTGAACTTCCTGGTGACTTTATGTGCCATATGTGAGTTATCTTAATAAATCTGAGAATGAATAAAATGGAATAAAAACTCGCCATTAACCCGATATAACTAACAAGCCTTATGTACTTGAATGTACAACCCTGGCTTTAATTCTTGCAAGTTGTAAGAGTATGAAATGTTCGGTTCTACCCTAACTTAGCTCTATGTTAGTAATTAGTTGTCTTGCATTCCTGCAGCTGCCGCAAACTATGCAAAGCTAAGGATGAAACTACATACAAGGTGCATTCCAAAGTGAACAGGACTTAAAAAAAAAACAGAAAAAATTTTTCGGCAAAATGAGTTTATTTTATTTAAAATAATCTCCTTCTATTTCAATACAGCTTTTTGCACGGTCCAAAAGCATGTCGAAGGAGTGCTTTAGCTCGTTGGCCGTTATGGCCGCCAATATGCCGGTACAAGCCTTTTGAATGGCCTCTATGCTTTCCTTTCATGGCCAAATGTATTTTCCCGAAGAGAAGGAGTCGCACCATGCCATATCAAGTGAATACATGGCTAAGGGTACAGTTTCGATTTTTCGTCAATTAGTCGTCCTTCGAATGCTGGATTGTGAGCAATTTTTGGTCGTCAGTCAATTTGTGCGGAACAAACCTGCTCAAATCTTTCGTAAGATTAATGTTCAGTCCAAATGCGATAAATCGATGTTTTGGCGTTTTGATGTTCAATTCCATTTCCAGGAATTTCAATGATGATTTCGGCTGATTTTTGATGAATTCAGCCACAGCTTCGCCATCATCGCCATTAACTTGTTTCATCAATCGAAATGGTTCGGTAAAAGTTGTACCAATTTTGAAACAATATTTAATGTTGGATTTAAGGTTGGACAATCGATAAAGGTAACAAATTCTATCTCACCACTCGACATATAGGTGGCGCCACCAGGGGCATTAGATTCTAAAAATCCTGTTTACTTTAGAACGCACCATGTATTTGATTACCCTAAAGGGTAGTCACAGAACACCCTTCACAAATAAACAGGATTCCTTATCGGTTAATTTACATAACATCTCTAAGCTATATTGATCTGGTTTAAACCATTTATTCGGTAATCTCCGACCATTTAAGTCTTTAACAATAAACCAAGTCGAATTTCGTACATATATTCTTTGAAATAAAAAAGTTTTCTTTACAAGCATTTTATTCTAATTGTTCAGTGTTTATGTCAGCAATATGCTATAGTAATCCAATGTGTGTCGTTCCTACAAAAGTTTTCTTCTTGGGGAAAAAGGAGGTGTTTTATAAAAATGTGCGGTACTAGTTCGCGTATATTACGACGGGTGTGGCTAAATCGCTGGATGCTTCTTTTTGGGTTTTATAATCTTCGTGAAAAACTTTATAGATAATCTGTTCTGGATATAAAAATAATTCGTGGACTAATATACATTTATATGTACATAATAAGATGCATAAAAATAACCCTACCCACATACCTTTGAAGTTATAAAAACAAAACTAAGTCGTGCTCCTAAAAGGCGGCCGAGTACTTTCTCTCAAAGCCTACGAAGCCCTTGTGCGTGGCTTTTGTTGCATGCTTCAACTGTTGTACCATAGCACTTTGCCTTTCACAAATTGCTGTTGTATGAGTGGCGTGTCTGCTTAGAAATCCGTATAAATACTTTCTAAGGTGTTTGAATTTCATGTGCGGAAGTTACTAAGTGCACGCAATAAATTCATATATTTATGAACTACAACATTGTGTAATGAAGCAAAGGAGAAATACTAAGAAATAACAGTAATTTTAAATATTCAAATGTATCTTGTGGTCAATTGTTATTGGAGTAAAAACTCAATTACCAAACTTAACATAAAATTCCGCATGTTTTAAATATTTAAATTATATATTCTTGGTCGTTCTGGCTTTCTAAAATCGCTGACTGTTAAGAAATCATTCTTTATGGTATAGGAGACCGTAACTTAAACAATGACTATTTATATAAAATAATGTCTGTATAATCAAGCATGCGTAACAGATTTGTAAATACATTTGCATAAACAAATTAATTTCAGAATTTTCAAAGCGAATTAAAGAACAGTTTATGGTTATGTTAGGTTAGATTAATATCATTTCCAGCTGATAAGATAAGTATCAAGATGGTTATGAGACATAAGTTTGTATACTGGGTCAACAATAGTCATAAATCGTTGTCAATATCTCCACACTGGACCTTGAATCCTCAAGGCTTAGACTAAATCGTTTTTAAATATTCTTAGAAACCGCAATTCTCCGCAAATATTTTTTTTTTTACCATTTGAGGGCAAAAACATCCGATGCATGGCAGAAACACAAAAGCGATGTGCTCAGCTTAATTGCTGTGTACTTTAGTACAACTTCCACCGCCACAACTGGCACATAAAACAGCAACAACAAAACTAAATCGTAGCCCGTCGCTATACGCATAATACCATTGTTATTGTTGTTGCCACCGGCATTACAAAAAAACAAAACCACTTGTGATCACTTAACCACTTGTGTAAACTTAACAAGGGGTTCGTTTTGCAGGCAGGCAAATTTTATCACATACATATTAAAACAAGTAAGGAAGAACTAAGTTCGGGTGTCACCGAACATTTTATACTCTCGCATGATAAAGTGATAATCGAGATTTCATTATCCGTTATTTACATATTTTCTTATTTTGCTGTAAAATTAATTAGATAAGGTTAGGTTAGATTATGCACTGAGTTCTTCGTGTTCGATATCAGGGACCTTGAAAAATTATAGTACGATCACAACAATTTTTCCACAAGGAAATATCTCAGCTCAAGTACCGTATTTGTGTAGAGTTTTATTCCGCTATCATCATTGGTTCCTAATGTATATATTATCTAGAGAAGGCATCAGATGGAATTCAAAGTAGCGTTATATTGGAAGAAGGCGTGGTTGTGAACCGATTTCACCCACATTTTGTACATGTCATCAGGGTGTCAAGAAAATATTATGTACCGAATTTCATTGAAATTGGTCAAGCAGTTCCTGAGATATGGTTTTTGGTCCATAAGTGGGCGACGCCACGCCCATTTTCAATTTAAAAAAAGCCTGTGTGCAGCTTCCTTCTGCCATTTCTTCCGTAAAATTTAGTGTTTCTGACGTTTTTTGTTAGTCGCTTAACGCACTTTTAGTGATTTTCAACATAAGCTTTGTATGGGAGGTGGGCGTGGTTATTATCCGATTTCTTCCATTTTTGAACTGTGTATGGAAATGCCTGTATGAAACAACTCTGTAGGGTTTGGTTGACATAGCTATAGTAGTTTTCGAAATATGTACAAAAAGCTTAGTAGGGGGCGGGGCCACGCCCACTTTTCCAAAAAAATTACGTAATGCGGTCCGTTGTGCCAAATTTCACTTTAATATCTTTATTTATGGCGTAGTTATGACGCTTTATAGATTTTCGGTTTTCGCCATTTGGTGGGCGTGGCAGTGGGCCGATTTTGCCCATCTTCGAACTTAACCTTCTTATGGGGCCAAGAAATACGTGTACCAAATTTCATCAAGATATCTAAATTTTTACTCAATCTATAGCTTGCACGGATGGACGCATGGACGGATGGACAGACGGACGGACGGACATACAGACATCCGGATATCAACTCTACTTGTCACCCTGATCACTTTGGTATATATAAMCCTATATCTGACTCTTTTAGTTTTGGGACTTACAAACAACCGTTATGTGAACAAAACTATAATACTCTCCTTAGCAACTTTGTTGCGAGAGTATAAATAGATACATATGCATTATTGCCATTATGTACATATGTTATATATATAGCTGTATATTCTGATAACTGCAATATTTTAAAGAAGCGTTCATGTATTTATTCTACAAATTTCTACAAACCGCTAATATTTGTCTTCACCCAAAGTCAGCTACAGAGATCCCCTTGCATCTAGCAATTCTTAACAGGCTTCTTTTAAAACCAACTTTGCACCATTAAAGGAGTTCTGAATTGACCGAAACAAACGGTAGTCAGATGGTGCAAGGTCTCAGCTATAACACTGCCTAGCCAAGCTTTTCCAGTTTTTGCCATATAAAATTTCATTTGCGAAAATATTTCCAATCAATTTAATTTATAGAAATACATACATACATATTCATATGTTCGAAAGTGTACGGTTATGTGTATATCAGATATACTGATACTTGTTCCCACTTCACGAGAAGCTCTGTGTTTTTCCTTTTTTTGCATTTTTGTGAAATTAATTAACGAAATTGTGTTAAAATCGTACAAAGAGCAAGCACCATACAGTAGAAATAGTGATGTCTACAGGTTAGTGATAGATAAATAGTAAACCTGGAATCCCGATATGCGGTATCCTCGCGTTTTACAGTAAAGTAAAAGTGAATTATTCACTGCTAATGAGGTTTATTCTAGAGTGAGTTGAAATTTCAATTTACTCGTAAGTCAAGTACGTGTTTGTACTAGTAGAATTATATAATATCAAGAAATGGGAGTTTTAATTTGCCAAAGTGATTTAAAGTCAATAGTCTTCCCCAATACATCACCTACTACCGACTAGTTGGGAGCGAAATCCGGCGCTTGATTAGGGTAGAAAGTGTAAGTTAGATGACTTGAATATTAGTGTCCAAACAAAGCAAAAATTTCTTATGTTTTCTATGTGTTCTTTAATGTAATGAATGGTATATTAATTTTTTTGCATTTCCATAAGCTTTCGGAATTTCCAAAGTACCTCTTAAACATTTGAAATATGCGTTATATGTTTGAGAGTACTCGACGAACTCTCTACATTAAAAAAAAAAAAATATTTCAGATTTAATCCTTACCCAGATTATTAAGGAAAAATGCTTTGGAATATGATACCATTGAAAGTTGATTTATTCTCATAAGCTTATTTCATAATATCACTATCATAAAGTATCATTCTGATGGAAGTTACTTCTACATGTACAAACAATACTATTGAAGCTTCTCAAATTTTCATCCTTGTCATATAAGATTTTGTATCGAAATCTCTTATTTTTCCAATTTATGGATTTAGTAATCTATAGTATCAGCCGCGTTTTTTAATTGCGATCTGAGTATGCTACTTTGTCTTAAAAAGATCACTTCGTACTAAAATAACTTTTCGGAGAATTTGGTGATTATTTTGGTGTCAAAGGTGCACCATACATACTCGGTCGTTTTACCAACTTACCGAGAGTTCGTTAAAAGAGTCGAGTATGACGCCATAGCCGTATTAGCGCTGCATCCGACTCCAATATACACCTCTTCCAAGGATTTAATACTATAAGTTGCCTTAGTAGTTCCTGATTCCAATGCAACTTTTTGTTTTGAGATCGGATTGCAACTTCAACCCCAATTCCGGCCTTGAAATTTCGGAAATTCGCCTAAAATCGTGAAATTGTCAACCTAGCGCCTGAAATACGCATCTCATGGCAAAACGTATAAAACAAAAGTTATTTGTCACGTCATTTGCGTTAACGAGATACGAGCGAAAATGCGGCGCGCCACAGCGCAAGATGAAAATTGTTGCAGCTGTCAGCTAACCTGTATTGGTCACCCAGAACCCACCGCGTGGA
>NW_017534852.1:2534506-2549919 GCF_001853355.1 Bactrocera latifrons
TGTATTGTCTTTGCGGCCTTCAAAATACAACCCATATACAGACTCAATACTTTCGGTGTTTTGAAGCTTAACTCCAACACTTTTTTTGCCCGACTAATCTTGCATTTGTCAGTGATAAAGCTAGCCTGATCCTCTGTTATCAAACCTGCTTTTTTGGCATCCAGAAAATCAGATAAAACAATCAAGGCCGCTGCTCTATCACTTACTTCAAATCTTTGGGCAGCTAAAGCAGTGTGTTCTAATACTAGTGTGTTTTGTTAGGTTTTAGAGGATGGAAGAGAAAATTCATCATCAGCATCGTTTTTTAAAGAATCCATGTGCGACGCACCTACATTGTTGTCGTCTGTATGAGAGTCTGGCTGATCTGAATGGTCRCGTGTTCTAGCTGATACTTTTCTGGTAAGTGTTGATGTTGAATGACGCTTTGAAAGCTTTTCTTTACGTTCATTTTTCTTTGTACTCTTTTTTATTTCAGGTAGATCAACACTTATAATGCGACCAATTCATCTGGTTCTCTGGTCCAATAGAAATGGTTGTTCAGTGATAGGAACTTTCCTTTCCTTTGGACAAGTGCAAGAAGAAAAACAAATGCATTTACAAGCAGCGATGTCAAATAATTTTCCGGCAGAAGGGACAAAGTCGTCTCTTTTAGAGCTCAAACCTTTTGGGTTCCTTAAAAACATTTGTTTAAGAGTCAGAAATTTCTTATGGTATGTAGTGAGCATTTGTATAACCTGGTGTGTGAAACCATCGGAATAGATGACTTTTTGAAAGTATTTTCAACCTTTTTTGCAACTATTTATATAACCTCTTTACTCCTAGGTTCATAGTTGTCGCCTCGGAGTCGCCCTATACGAAATCTTTCAAACTGATAACACAAAAGAACATCCTGGTAAGTAGGTAACTGGGGCTCAGAGAGATTGTACGGATATATGCCAAACACAGGACATTTCTGTCTAAATTTAAATATAGATACAGACATTTTGAGTTCTGTGTTCTGTTGAGAGAATATAAGTGATAGCGCTCGGCGAAATCAACGACAAGAGTGAAGGAACTCGATGAAAAAATATTTATGTGGAGACCAGTCCGAACATGTCCTTTGGCGTAGGTGAAGGAATGTGAGTGATAGCACTTGGCGAAATCAACGTCAAGAAATGTGGCCGCAAGCCGATTTTCAGCTTGAGCTGTGGCGTGCCGCATTTTCGTTCGTATCTCGGGAACGATTCGTCCATTTCGAATGCTACCATTTCGGTAGCAAATGACGTGACAAATAACTTTTGTTTCATACATTTTGCCATGAGATGCGTATTTCAGGGGCTAGGTAGACAATTTCACGATTTTAGGCGAATTTCTGAAATTTCAAAGTCGAAGTTGGGGTTGAAGATGCAATCCGATCTCAAACCAAAAAGTTGCATTGGAATCAGGAAGTACTAAGGCAACTTTTACGCACTATTAGAAATCCCGCATCGAAAAAAATCCGGAATCGACCCACTCTATTTAATACTCCTCATATTCGATAACCATCCACCATACCATCGCGTTTACTAGCGATGATAAATGGGTCAGAAAGGTGTTGCTACGTGTTTGGTGGTATTTACAGTGAGTCATCTAGATTATACGGTCGAATTTCTTATTCAGGCTTATACTATTAATTCATAGTTTTAAATAATGCATATGTGAAGCATAATTTAAAAACTTGCTTCTAATGAATGCTATGAATCTATTCAATTAGAATAGTCTAAAGTGAATAGCAGTAAGTAAATTCATTTATTATTTATCCACAGATGTGGGTTGGAATTCTTACAATTGTGGTATGAAGTACAGATATCTTCCGCAAATGTATATCTAGTGGGATGTTTTTAATAGATTATGTTACTTCTCATAAGGTTCTCGAAGACGAAGCAAAAACGAAGTGTTACCACAGCATGAACTTGATTTTCTTACTAAGTTACAAGTTATTAAATGTTGTGAATAGCGATCATCACCATTTGACAACACTTTGTCAATAATATCAATAACAGTTTAATAGTTCAAGGTTTTTATATTTAACATGGTATAAAGATTCAATTTTAAAGTAAGTTTTTTAATTACTTTGCTTTACAGCTTAATCGATTCTTAACAGAATGAAGCAGTGAACTTCAAAAAAAGTAATAGTGTTGCACTCTAACTACATCTTTAACCTATTATATTATTCCAAACTTCTAATATTAATATTGTTGGTTCCGTCTATGAGTTATATAGTGTACCTTTAGATTATTATCGCAAAACTGTAGAAAAAATTAATCGGGCAGAAATCATTCCATAGCGCTAAACGTATGATCTGACAATAACATCCGATATACTTTATGCTACAAAAGTTTCGGTAAAACACAATGATTTTATTTGTATCACATTCCCAAGCACTCTCAAAATATGACAGGCTCTATAACAAAATTTTCTGCAGAAGAAAAAACGTTGCCATATTCAGCCAATGCCACGGCAATTAAGAAACCATTTATCTTTGGTACAGTGTAAAACAGCGAGTGATCACATAATAAATAATTGCCATAGGTTGATCGAAACATACAAATACCAAAAAATATTCTCACCAAATGGCAATAATTCACTGGTTTTCCGCGTTCGTGTGATGTGACGACGGTGCTTTGGATGACTGCCACAGAATACATAAAAACGGCTCTAGGCAGCAGTCTATATTAATATAATGTAAATTGAGTAAGGCAAGAATATTTGTGGCGATGTAATGTTTGCCACAACTTTTATATGAAATTTTGTGAGTAAAAATCTAAATTGGTTATATATTAATTTTGGAAAATCCAAACACTCATGGGTACATTCATAAGAATTTACGAAATAACTTAACCATATTTATTTATGTTTAAAGGTACAGTCAGTTGGAATAAATAGGTTGCAGTTATGTATAGTGCAACAAAGGTAAATCTAATCCGATGAGCTTATTGTGGTGGTTCGTGTGTAGCAGGTGTGTTGCATTTTTCCTCTTGAGTGGCAACCCCTTCATTACCCAAACACGCTCTGCCCATATGCATAGCTCATATGTTTATAGTGTTCCCTCCGGACATATTTTCAAACATATTCTTTGACTAGACATTTAACTGCCGAAAACGTTTTTAATAAGCACTTAACTTCCAAAGGCGCCAGTGTAATTGTTTGGTGGGGGATTGTCTGTAAAGGTGGTACACTTTTTCACTTCCGTAAAAAAGAGGTTAAAACTGGGTCAAAAGTATCAGCAGAATATTTTATAAGATAGTAAGTCAGTTACAATCTCAAGTCAGTTATAATCTTCAAGAAAGATTCTGTTCCAGCATACAAAGCAAAAATAACTAAGCAGTGGACGAAGAGTAATTTTCCTGCTGTCATAGCAGCAAAGTCTCCAAAAATCTTAACACTTACTTACCTTGGAATGAACAAATGTTGAAATACAAAACGCTGCTATTTATCATAACATTACAGACAAAGGGCTCTTTCCTAAAGACATGCAAAGGTGACCAATTATGGGCATATCAACAATCAAAACTGCATGAAACTGGAACAAGCAAAATACCTATGGCCAACCACCATCCATTTGAGCACATGCATTCATCTGTATACCCTTACATTAATTAAATATATACTGTCACAGAGAGCACCTATACATAGCTATTTATTGTTTACCTACCTGCGCAGGAGTAACAATGGAAACGATAACAACATCCGCAATGAAAACAAATAACAAGAGGCATAACTATTATTACTCACAACGTCTCGTTTGCGGAGATGAATGTCACTGGATAACGTTTAGCACACGACATTTGCACATGTCATATACGAAACACGAGCATTAATTTGGTCTGTGAGTGTGAACAGACTTTCGAACCTTAAACTAGTTCCTTTGTCTCAATAGATTCACTGCAAACAGTGCTCTTGTTGTTATTTGTGATTATGATAAGCGCGAGCACAAATGGAATTATAGGTGCGACAAGTTTAGTCCGGCTTAGTGGCTTTTGGGGTTGAAGAAGCCCATAACTGAAACAAACTTCCCTTCCCTTTTTTTGAAAACTTGAAATTAAGATAAGAAGAAGTCAATAAAATAAATAAATCTGGCATACGATAAATAAGGGCAAATACAGCACAGCAGGTGTATGTCCTGATATTGCAAATTCTCCACCAATATTGCTATCAATACAATACGACTAGTAAAAAAAACGCGTAATTGGAAGAGCTAAAGTCGTTATCAAAATTGATCACATAACAAATTTAAAGTACCTCTAAAAATTTAATTCAGCTGATTAAAGTAAATTTCATTCCAGTTCGCTCTGTGTTTGCTTTCAATTGATCAGCAGTATGCGCTAATAAACTAAAGAGTCATAACTTTAAGTGATTTCTGTAAAACATAAGTTCCACACCGCAACAATCATCAATAAGAATATATAAACAGCAAAAATTTAAGCTCTTAGCAGGACATAATGATAGTGTTTTTCGTACCACGATGTTGAGTTTATATTGTTACAAGTTTCGGTCAGTAGCGTCTTTGAAATCTGTTTAATATGGACTTCTTTTATCTCTTCTTTAAAGTATTTTTTTACACCATTAAAATCTGTGTGTGCGCAATTCTCTCGGAACAATATTAAATTTGGTACGGTTGAGTGTGTTGACGTTCTATAAATTAAAATGACATAACAACGGTGAAACACAGTTGCATAACTATACACAGAGTCAAACATTTTCACAAGCATAAGCCGGCTGCACGGTGCACGGAAGACAAAAATGCTTTAATTATTTGAATTATCTCTTAATGTCCAGTTTGTATTCTTTTTTGATAATATATCGACTTTGCTATACTTTATTTGAGATAAGATCAGCTCGAATGGGTGACAATTTTTTAATCGGCCCATGCTATCCAACCTAGAAACGCAAAAGCCTCAAGAACATCACACGTTAAATATTAGTGACACATATTTTTAGAATTCATTCCATGTAGTTTTTTTTTTTTTTTGTTTTTTTTTTGTTTCCCAAATTTATGCATCTTTTACTCAAATCTGAAAATCTGCATAATCTCCAACGTTGCATTTGTTGGGCAGCTTTACCTTTTTTTTCAGATCCAGTAGAGATTGAAGTCATCACCGATATCATATGAGAAATATACCAACATTGAGATATGATGGCTAAACCTGAGTAAGCGGAGCTTCATGCTGTTATAACGTTGTTAATAGTTATTGACTACAGTAGTCCTACAGTATCTCAGTAGCTTAAGCAATATACTTGAAGGTCAATAATAACCTACAATAGCAATAAAGGTCGTAGCATTTCATAACGTGAGGGTATCGTTACAAAGCAAATAATCAAAGCAATGAAAGTCATTTATGCTCAAATTACTTGTGACAAGAGATGTTGGACATGGCGTATTATCAACTTTTTAAGGTGCCTTCCACTATATTTACTTTTATTGAATACTAGAAATTAATGTTACTAAAATGAATAAAAACGGAGTTATTTTGTTCTTACTAACTATTTTTGTTGTTGTTTATAATAAGAATCATTGTCAAAATAAAAGAAATTGTAAACTATAATATATTGTCTATTATTAATTAAAAAACATAAATATCTGAATACTTTGATAAATTATTTATATATTTAAATTTCAGCGGGTACCCGGGTACCTTTTTATTGAACGGAGGAGGTATCAAGTTTGATAGTTAATAACTTTTATTAAATAATTGATTCTAAAAAAATTTGACGAAAAATAGGTGTCAAATAACTTTAATTTTGGTAATCCAGGCGGCAATAAAATTTTTTTGAGGAGGAGTTAAGAAAAATTGACATGTAGATTGAAATGGATACTCGGTCACTGACCGGACGGTTAACATAGTCGATCAAAGGGTCATACTCAAAAGCGGCACCATCAAATGCCTCCCACGTACGCATTGAAAACGTACACCTTCTTTCTGCCTGCCGTTCAGCATTGAAAAGACGTCGTCTTTGTGAATCTTCGTCAATCTCTGCCGCAATCAATTGCGCGTGACGGTCCGCATCTAAAACTCGACGTGCCTGAGTCTGTTCCACTGTCTCAAAAGCTCTTTGAGATGCGTGGCGTTCAGCCTCCAGGGTCTGACGGGCCTGAGACAGAGGCCCTTTGAGATGCTTGGCGTTCAGCATCCAAGGCCCCATCTGACTCTGCTCTAAGGTCGCAAAAGCTCTTTGAGTTGCATGAGGCTGAGAATCTAATATCCGACGCGTCTGAGTCTGCTCTTCAGATTCTTGGCTTCTAGCAACTATTGCAGTTCGAGCTCTGTTAGAACTACGGCTTAGATTGCATTTTTTGCGTGGCATATCGAAAACAATAATTGAAGATTTTTACTTAAAACCTAAATATCTAAATCAATAAATAACGTATTGAACCTAAACAACTACGCACTTGACAAACCTTTTATACCTAAAATCACATCCTGATGTGAGCTAAGTAACACTTAACCTGCACATGAGTTGAGAATTAACAAATGAAAGCGACTGCAAAAATAAAGAATAATACGTATCTGAGTAAACCTGGAGATATGATTGATTGGTTTAGAAAACACCTGCATCTAACAGCTACCTTCACTACCTAATAATTAAAATGTAACTAAGTAGTATCTATCTCCTAACTAAATTTCAAAAAATCCTTTCAGCCGTTTAGCCATAATGGAGCAAAACTTCCAGCAAATCAAAATCACCAATTCAATTCAGTTTTCTGCCTACTTCCTACCCCCTAAGTACGATGACGTGATCATTTTGATGTTATATCCGTTTCTAGGTAACTATCTATTACCTTACCAAATTTCATCAAAATCCGTTCAGCCGTCTAGGCGTGAAAGAGTAACAGACAGACAGAGTTACTTTCACATTTATATATATATATAGATATATTTAGTACACAGAAAAGTGATCGTGCTAAAAAACTGCCTAACAAAAGCAATAAACACGAAAGTGAATGAATATTGAAATTGAAAATGAAGAAATCGCAAAAGCAGTGTGGCATTGGAAATGTTACATGTGTTAAAAAAGTATCGCGAATTTTGTGTTTTTTTCAAAAATTATTTATTTATTCATGAATATCTATTTTGTCCCCTTCAAAGTAATCCCCATGAGATATTATACACTTGTRCCAACGGTTTTTCCAATCTTCGAAGCACTTCAAAAAATCATTTTTTTTTATCTTCTTCAGCTCCTCCTTCGATGCCGTCTTAATCTCGTCAAGAGAAGCGTAACGTCGTCCTTTCATAGGCCTCTTCAGTTTAGGGAACAAAAAAAGTCACAAGGGGCCAGATCTGGGGAATACTGTGCCTGTGGCATCATTAGTGTGTCGCGCACAAGCAGCGATGTGTGAGCAGGGGCGTTATGGTGGTGCAAGAGCCAATTTTTGTCACATCTTCTCGGCCTTCTGAGAACATTTTGTACCACCGATAAACCTTGCTTCAGTCCAAGGTAGCTTCTCCGTATGCCACAGTCAACATTCGGAATGCATCCGCGCACTTAATTTCGTTTTTCACACAAAATTTGAAACAGATTCTTTGATCCATTTTTTTGAATAGGTAAAAATCGAAGAGGATCCAAAACTCGTGCAAGCAAAGCAGCTGTCAACAATTAAATGAACATTCTAAATGGCCGAGCTTGTCAGCAGAAGTGAGAGATATGAGTACCAACATAACGTCACAAAAAATCGAAATGCGAATATGCCTAACCCGCAAAAATTCAAAATTCGCGATACTTTTTGAACACACCTCGTATAATCACATAATTGTTTATATGAGTACATTTTCAACTAAGGAAACTTTTGTTGCTAATCAAAGACATTGTAAATCGTGCAACTGGCACGATGATCAAGATGATCATAAGGTATAAGTTTGGAAGCTCGACCAACTATAGCCATATGTAACAATCAATGTATGTATGTACATTGAATCTTGAGAAAGGTCTTTAGCTATTGTCGAATTTTTTCTAATATCCTTGAAAATCGATATTATGCATTTTATGGTTTTGGAATCACTCCAAAAATTTGTTTTCTATCCATTGTGGACCAAAACATCCGCTGGCTGGCAGAAACACAAAAGCGACGGTGCTTAGCTTAATTGCTGGCTACTTTAGTGCAACTTCTGCTGCCACAACTGCTACAAGAAGAGCAAAAACAGCACTAAATACTAAACCATCGCTTTATAATTCTGTTGTTATTGTAGTTGTAGCTACCGGCATAGCAAAACGGAAACGACTTGTGGCCACGTAACCATGATTTATAAGAGGCTTGATTTTTCGTCAAATAGTCGTCCTTCGAAAGTTGTATTCTGAGGAATTTTCGGTCGGCAGTCAATTTGTGCGGAACAAATCGTGCACATACCTTTCGTAAGCCCAAATGTTCCTTCAGAATGCGATAAATCGATATTTTATATATGTTCAATTCTATTTCCATTAATTTTAATGATTATTTTGGCTGATTTTTGATGAATTTTAATTGGCTAATATCTTGATCGTCATTTATGTCCTCACGGCCACTTCGAGTTCGTTGAAACCACTCATGCACTCTGCTACGGGATAGGCAATCATCGCCATAAACTTATTACCAATTTTGAAACCAAATTTAATGTTGGCTCTTTGTTCGAAGCTCATCTTCGCACCGATAACACAAACATACTGACACTTCAAATGCAATGGCTTCATTTCCAATCAATGAAATGTCAAGAAATTCTCACTGGTAATCGACTGCTATCGACAAAAAGATGGCGCTAAAACGGGGCACTCGATTGAAAAAGTCCTGTTTACTTTGGAAAATACCTTGTAACTACTTTTGCTATTTGCATATAAAACTTCAGTTGGGAAAGTATTTTCATACTCGG
Organism: Bactrocera latifrons; assembly: GCF_001853355.1. NCBI lineage: Eukaryota > Metazoa > Arthropoda > Insecta > Diptera > Tephritidae > Bactrocera > Bactrocera latifrons. The sequence goes on from NW_017534852.1 coordinate 2,543,365, forward strand.
CGAGTTTTATTCAATTTATTTAATACAGAATGTGCACGAATATGTGCGAAACGGTTATTTTAATACATGCCTCGACTTCACGAGAAGCTCTCCACCAGAGCTTGTTTGCCCAGTTAATAGCCGTCAGTTTTTTACATATTCAACTCTTAGCTATTTTTCTTCTTTTTGCATGTTCGCCATTTTTCTGAAATCAATTTACGAAATTCAAATAAAATGGTATAAAAGGCAAACACAACTTTTTCCTAATACTATTATCATGGCTGTGATACATAGTGAGTCTGGAATACCGAAATGCGAAACTCTCGCTCTTTACAGCAAAGTTAAAGTGAACTGAAAATTACTCACAGTTAATAAGTTATAGATTTTGCTAGAAGGAGAGTTCAATTTTCAATTAACTCGATATGAAATGATATATTATATATATATATTATCTCCAAGGTATCTTTGCATAACAGAATCACCAACCGTGCCTACAATTTTGTGAGAAGCAATAGGAAACTTAACGTTCAAGCTCGCGGAGATGTCAGCCACATGTAGTTTGTGGATCTTTGAAGTAATGAGTTACATTGTTTCTGTAATATCTTTTTTTTGTATTTTCAAACGCATTCAAAATATCCAAGGTACTATTACCATATTAAATGTGCATTATATGTGAATCACAAGACGAAATTGTATAACTTAGTGACTGGCAAGAAGACAAAACTCTCTACCTTCTCTAACAGATGTGTCAGATTTAATCCTAACCCTTATTAGAAGAGTGTTGAAAGCCAATGCTATTAAAAGTTGGTTTATTCGTATTTGTACAGAATTATCCTTTAATTGGGCTAAATATCAATCCTATGGACAAAGAAAGCTACCTCTACATATAAAAGCCGTACCATATTAGTCGTCTGGAAGTACTATAATCCTCATCATATTAGGTCAATTAAAACGAAACCCTTTATTTTTAAATCTTTAATCTTTGCAGTATTACCATAATACGGATTAAAGATGGACACCAGTAAAGAGAAGATATTTCTTCGTTAAAGCCGAAAACACGACAAGGCGGCTAAAAAAGTAAATACTGTAGTAGCCAATCATTGATCCTTATGGTTTCGTCAACTTCGTTCCGATAATTAATTTGGTGTCAAAAGCGCACTACGCTATGGGCGCCCAATTGATGAAAATATCGAAAAAGTAGAGGAAATCGTTCAGTACGATCGTTTAAGTAATGTTGGATATAAAGAGAAGGTCGATATGTGGATGTCCCAAGAGATAACGCAAAATAATTAATGTTCTGATCTCAATTGCAGCAAAATATCTAATAGGATAGTTGGCGCAAAAGGGAAACGCACCAGCGGCAGCCACCGGAGGCCGCACTTCGGCCATCATTAAAATCGTAACCACACTAAGCCTTATTCAGCAACTCAACGAATTTGGTAAAAACCGTTTTATGTTTCTTACAATGCTACCAAGTTTTACCTAAAAGTCTTGTTATTGTTCAAAGAGGTATTCCTCTGACATCAATTGCTTCAAGCAACCCTCGAAAGAGCTAAATACTCTGGAAAGTTTAATAGAATTTTGTTTCTATCTGTTCCCGAGCGGGTCAGAGCGTCAATCATTTCATTTCCTTCTATTCCTAGCTGACCAGGTATTAAAGTGATGATATTAACTGAGTTTCCTGCTATCCACTATATGTTTATAGACTTACTGATTAAGTCAGAAGCTCACTTCACACCTTCTGCCATGTCTGAAAGATTGAATTTTATTCATTTAGTTTGAATATACTTTCTGTGCATGGATTACTACAGAAGAAGACCGCTTCCGTTCGTATTTCGCCCTTCGATCCGTTGTTGAATATGTTGATATTGCTTTGGTACCATCGATCGCAAAAGCACTGATCTATTTTCTCGACAGAGGAATCAAAATGGTGGGTTTAATACCTCGTGTGCCTCCTGCTTTCAGTCGGTTGGTAACTAAGCCTAAGTTCATTAACATGGCCGAGTATGATACCATGCCCGTTGTGGCGACGAGACTGGTTCCAATGGCTGAAAATTATGAGGCCGTAAGCTATGCTTCATAAGTAACTTGTATGCGGATGTCGAGGATAACACCAAGAGTCTTTGTTGATGCAGTTTTCATTGCGTCCGTAATTCCCAGCAAGTAGGCCTGTTGCACCTGTACCACCGCGGACTATGGTTGCTAATTATGAACAACTGGTCTCTTACGACTACTTTAAACGTAAATGACCGTAACCGAGCTGGGTAAGGAAGTGACCAATTAAGCATAATGTTAAGAAACATGTTGCTATGTGTTTGGTGGTACTGAGAGCGAGTAATCTAAATTATATAGTCAAACTTCTTATTCAGACCTATGCTGCCAACTGATGATGTTAAAATAATGCCTAATTTAATCAATTATACTAGAAGCCTATGTGGAATATAAATTTCTAATAGTGCTAATAGTCTCAATCAGGATCGACTAAAATGAAGAAATTAAATTGGAACTAGGGCGAACAGGTGATTATTTCAAATCAATTATGTTATTAGAATAATCATAACGTACAGAAACTGGAATTTACTTAATAGAGGCTCAGGATGTTGATCGCGATTAAATATTTTGTTCAGAAGTAAATACTTATGTGCCTATTCATATATTATAACACATATACTATATACTACAAAGTTAGGAGAACATTACTTTGTATAAATATATATACTTATAGATTGTAATATATACTTATTGAATGAATTGAAAATTTTAATCAATTAAACCACACAACATTCAATTAAAGTGCGTTAATATTTTAAGAAGGCTTCACCAGTGCGATTGCCGATTGCCTAACTACATATGTATGTGCGATGAACATCAGTGGACTGTTAAGGGTTTCAGTGCCTTTTAGTAGGCACTTTGACTTTGATTTTGGTTTGATTTGCAAGCTAGAGGATCTTTGCTACCACCTCACTACATCCTCTAATATCCTCATTAACAGCGTCTACTTCGATTTTACCTTTGATGTGCAGCAACTAAGCACGCTTTGTGAATCATCTAATCGATTACACTACACGGCAGTGATGACATTTGTCAGAATATATCTGCTTGACGCTACTGTCGTCATTTGCTTGGTTTCTTTCAAGTGTAAGTCAAACAGTTATCCATTTTTTTCCTCGTTTAAATACGAGTGTTCAGTTAATTTGAAATGCCTTCGTTTTGTCGTACTTGTGTTGTTTTTTTGGTACGCTCAAAAATTAAAGTAGCCAGTTTAATTTGGGAAATTAATTTGAAGGGCAAACTATATTGTTGGAGTAATAAGGTTGAGATCTTTTTTTATTCAGACTGTTTGTTTTTCAGACCGTTAATTGTCAGCATACAATCTATCTATCACAAGGAACTAGATTCAGATTTAAAAGCTTTCGGCAATGCAATACCCATCTCCTTCATATGCCTTAATGGCTGCTCTATATATATTACACCTACTGTACTCCGCAGAACCAAAAAAAAAAAAAAAAAAAAAAAAAAAAAAAAAAAAAAAAAAAAAAAAAAAAAAAAAAAAAAAAAAAAAAAAAAAAAAAAAAAAAAAAAAAGACAGAAATGGTGACAAAATTAGATGTGCCGGTCTTGTGTCACACATGCTTGCGTCCAAAGAAAGAATACAATATTACATCTGTACACAATAAGCAAGAAGAAATATGAAGCTGAAAACGATATCTTTCAAACGCCTGCCCCATTTGAACATGTACTAGCAAACCCATGTGAACAGAGCTCTGACTATTTGCAGAGAACGCTCCATAGATACGAGTATAGCATAAGATACCAACATAACTATCTGTGGCTGGTCTATTAACATTAACATTTTTCTCAGCTAAACACATTTTCACTGCAAATGATATTCTACTTCATCGTATATCCGCCATTTTCTAGGTATAATCTACCAATAACACTCGCTATTATTTTTTCAGGATCTTATTACCAACCGCTCTCTAAAAATGGCAGTCCTTCTAATAAAATCTACTGAAGAAAAGACCTCACTATATTCAGCCAATGCAACGCAAATTAAAGAACCGTATAACTTTCGTCCAGTGTAAAATAGCGAGCAACACTTCAAAATTTATTGCTTTATTTTTTCGGCAAGTCCGCCAGAGATGCCAGACCACACAAGTACCAAAAGACATTCTCAACAAAATGAAAATAAATGTGCGGTTTTGTGGAGTATTTTCTGTTGCTGAGCCCGTGCTATGTGACGACGGTGGTTTGGTTGGCTGCCACAGGAAAACATAAAAACGGGCAATTCATCGACTAACAAAACAAAATACTTGAAATATTTGTTGAGAATTCTGCAGTATAAATTGTGTAAAGCAACAATATTTATGGCGACCTAATGGTTGTCCCTATTTTCACATGAAATTATGTGGTTAGAAATTGGTTTTGGTTAAATATTGATTTTGGAAGGACAAAACAGTCCGGTGGCGGAACCTCGCGGATTTTTGACATTTTAATTCAAATTCATAAGAACTTATAAAATAACACATTAAAATATTTTCAAATGATCAGCTAGTTGGAATAAATAAGAAAAAATAATATAGATAAGATAAATGTGGCGGTTCGTTTATAGTAAGTGTGTCGACAAATATTTTGCATTCTTCTTTGTAATGGTTGCCCCTTTCTTTAACCAAACACGCTTATAAAAACTTGGTCAATACTAAAAAAGATGAAAATCGAAAGTAAAAATCGCATTGGATGATGTTTTAGGCAACACACTCTTCGATTGGATCTTCAGCAAGCTTCAGCACACAATTCAAAACCACCGAAGAATGGCTAAAATGCAATACTCCTGATTTCATTGGTGCAGATGATTGGCTGCCAGAAGTCCAAATTGGACTGTGGTTTGTGATTAGAATTGGAGAACATGGACGATCGACTACCCAAAAGAAATTTTGTGAGTCTCTTTGGTTTGAGCAGCGTAGTCTATACAAATGGAAACTGTGTATGCTGCTATTGTGTTATTGTTTTGAGCCATGTGTTAAAGAAATAGCGGACAATTCTGAACAAAATTATGTAAAGCGGTCATCTAAATATGTATTGTTAAATACAAACAAGAAAAACCGTTAACTTCGGTTGCACCGAAGGTAAATACCCTTCACAGTTGCATTTCGGTTAGTAACTATGTGTTCAGTTTGTATGGAAGCTATATGCTATAGTAATCCGTTCTGAACAATTTTTTTGGAGATTATATTTTTACCTTAAGCAGTAATTCATGCCAAATTTCGAGACGATACGACGTCAAATGCGAAACTTTTCCATAAAAGCCCTTGATTCCGATCGTTCGGCTTGTATGGCAGCTATATGCTATAGGGAGCCGATCAGAACAATTTCTTCTGATATTACATTGTTTCTATAAACAACTCATACCCAATTTCCTGAAGATATATCGTCAAATGAGGAAGTTTCCCATGCATTTGATTCCGATCATTCAGTTTGTATGGCAGCTATATACTGTATATCTAAACAATTTCTTCGGATATTACATTGTTGATTTAGAAAATAACCTGTGTTAACTTTTGTGAAAATACATTGTGAAATTCGAAAGTTTTCCATACAAGAACTTGATTCCGATCGTTCAGTTTGAATGGCATCTATATGATATAGTGGTCCGATATTGGCAGTTGCGACAAATGAGCAGCTTCTTGAAGAGAAAATGAAATTTGCATAATTTCAAAGCGATACTTTAAAAACTGAGGGAATAGTTCGTATATATACGGACAGACAGACAAGTGGACATGGCTAAATCGACACAGTTCAACATACTGATCATTAATATATGTATTTACTTTATAGGGTCTCCGACGCTTCCTCCTGGGTGTTACAAACTTCGTGACAAACTTAATATAACCTGTTCAGGGTATAAATATAATTTTATTAAGTATTGCTTTATAGTTTAAGGGGGTATTTTACTTTAGAATTTTGAAAATTTTTATTTTTTTCATATATTTAAAGTTTAGATCCTTAAGAACATATGCTCCGAAGTATTATTAAATTGTTTTAAGAGCTACAGCTACTTTAGTGACACAGTACATAGCCCGGTAGGTAGGTAGACTCACTTTTTAAAACGCGTTTTTCTCGAAACTACTATTTTCCACACGGTACCGGAATTATCTCAAGTTCTATACAACCGATTTACTTGAAATTTTGTGTGAACCTTCTTTATGTAATTTTTTATCCTTTATCTTTATATAATCCTTAATCCTTTGTTTTTAATATTTTAAAAAAATTCAGGAATTTCAAAAAGAAAGAAAGCATAAAAATGATTTTTATTTTCAGGCAGTCGACATTTCTCCAAAATTTTTTTTTCATGTTCCCTGATAATAGGGACTAAAACAGCATCCTTACTGATTAAAAGTTTCATTTAATTTTTTTTTTCACACCACCAGGAGAGTCAGGATCAATGTCACCAGGATGCGCCATTTTTTTTACACCTGTTTCTTACCTCCCCCCCCTCTAATTATTTTCATTTTTAAAAATTTTTTGTCTGTATGCCTAAGATATCAATAAAAACACCATAAAAAAGTGGATAGTAAA
>NW_017534852.1:2549987-2558725 GCF_001853355.1 Bactrocera latifrons
TTAATAAAATTCAAAAAAACTGCCCAAAATTTGATTTCTAGAGTAGAATACCCCCTTAATTATTGTAAAGAATTGCACTTGTAACAGAACTTACGGCAGGATTTGGTACATGCATATATATTTATACGATGTTCAAAAATGTTTAATAAAAATACTTAGAAACACATAATACATCAAACCCCACTCCTAATATCAACAAACCATGAAGTATTTAAATACTGATGCATCGGGTTCTATAACTCTAAATATTTCTTTCTGTTGATTTAAGAGTTTCTTCTTCTTGGGATGATGGAGTCATGTGTAGAGGCTCACGCAAGTGAGGAAAGTTCTCTGATCGCCATTCACTTGGGAGTAGCCAGAAAGGATTCTTTTACATGTGACTCAAGCAGCTCACGACTTCCGGTCTTTGACCAAGTATCCTCTGGTTAGCCTAAGAACATCCGTTTGAAGGCGAGCTAAAGTGAGAAGGCGAAATATCCTCTACATAGGATTGTGCGCTGGGTTTGGGACCCGCTACGTAAAAAAGCACCCCCATTGAAAAGGAACAACCAGCCTCGGATGATTTAAGAGTTTATTACTATTATTTAATTTAATTTAGTATATGCACATATTAATTAATCAAATATTATGATGTCACAGAAAGCTACATTAAATGAGTCTTTATTATTTATGTACTTGAGCAGAAGCAACAATAACAACAGCCTCAAGGAAAACAAACAACAAGAAGCATTACTGGCATAACCGGATATATTCTCTTAGTGGACGAACATCCCATCGACACATACAGACACAATGAAATGATGGATCCGACAACAACAGTAAATACAACAAGCAAGCTATACATTGCGTGCAACTTTGCAACGGGAATTTCAATAACCTTCGATCCAGTTGGAAGATAGCTTGTAAGAGGCCACGAAATCGGTTTTAATTTTACCATTAAGCATAGCCACACGTGAAATAGCACACGTCTGTATAGCATAACGTGGCCTGTGAGTGTTGCTCACTCTCATTGTTCACACTCGCTTCTTTAGCTTCTTCCTTTGCCTCGATGTATTCAATGTAAGCTGTACTGTTACTGTTGCTCGTGATTTTGATAAACGAAAATTCAGACGAAATTGCAGGTGCCACAAGTTCGGTTCGACTTATTCTTTTGGTTTTGAAGATGCCCATATTCTAGAAAAAGTCTTATTCTGGAATCTTAGAATTGGCAAAAGAAAAAGCCTTTGTGAATAAAAAAAAAGTGAATCTAACAAACGATATAATGTTAACTATGCTCAATCAATAGTATTAAAAATGCATACATAAGGTGTACTTAGATATATATTTGGTTCTACTATGTATGTATTAGTCTAGGTTAGGTTGGGTTCAATGGCTGATCCTTTAGATGGAGATCGCACTTGTTCTACTATATACAGTTCCTAGTAAAGCTATGAAATAGAACTCAGTCTTTATATGTCTGGTTTGAATCCCCACAATCAGTTAAAGTCTCTGCGCGTTTTTTTTCAGACTAGATTTTTTACTTCGTCTTAATGCGAACTCTTTAGTTACATTTCGCTAGTAACTTCGTAGGCGGTTATTAGGTTCATTTGAAGCCGAATAAAATAATATATAAGACGTTGGCAGAACTATCACAGTAGTATTATTGTGTGCTTAGCTATTTTATTTATTTAAAAACTCATAATCATACGTTAATAGATTTTGGTAAATTTACTTCTTTTAATCAAGTAAAACAGAAAGAAGAATGAGGAGTAAAAACACAACAAAAATTAACAGTTGAGTTTTGTTATTGCGAGTAACACGTTGATCCGGTATGAGATTAATTATGTTATTTTAAAGTTTGTTTGAAGAATTTTTATCAATGCAAAGTTTTTGTACATTTATGAAAAAATAATTTGTATTATGAAAGAAATTATTTTATTACATTTTTTTTCTTAAAACAGCCATATTACTCCAAAATAATGACACCAATACACATTATACATATCTTTTCCGCAAAAACCGCTATAAATGCAATTAAGACTAGTGAGGAAGCGCTTAATTGGAGGAACTATATTCATTATCAAATTTATTCCCACAATAATTTGGAAGTATCTCAGAAAATGTATAGCGGTTTAAAAGTGAAGGGGTTTGTGCGATGTTCACCTTTGTGTGTTCCTGCTGAAAAAGAATTTCATTAAAAAATTTGCAACAATCATCAATTCCGATTTCATAACTAGTAAAATTTAAGCTCTTAGCAAGCAGACATCGAAATTTTTTATGCCACGATTACTTCGCAGTCGATTTAGTAGGGACTTTTTATATCTCTTTATTTAAAAAGTTATTTTTCTCAAACTATTTGCTTAAAAGCTTTTAAGCCATTAAAAACTCTATAATGTTGCACTAAAGTCAAGAGATCACAGCAGTCATAGGCACAGTCATAGTCACATTTAAGATGCTTTCAAGGCAAACATAACAGCGAGGAATTTTTTGTACACCCTCTCCACCCACTGATATCATCTTCGCTTTGTTTCACTGACCAGACCACGGTATCTGCATGCCCAAAGAACAATAAAAATATTTCGCAATCTACACAGCAACCGTCGGTTTTAGTGACAAATTGCACAATGTGAAGAGTAAAACAAATAAACTTATACAACATAGTAGTGGTTCCAACCACTTTAAGTCTGAACTAAAAATCAGACAAAAAGGTTACACACCCAAAAGTTTGCATGCCTTTGTATATGTGTTCCTTCCTATAATCACACAGTGATTATATTCCACCAAGCAGTGTATTTAAAGTTAAATTCAGGCTGCTACGTCTTTCTCATCTTACCTCCTACCATACGCTCTTTTATTGTATATATCTGGGAATGTATGTATGTAGATGTGTCTACGCATATACTTGCACACACATTTGTTGAATTAGTTTGGCGGAATTTTCTCAAGACCATACCAAATTTGATACGTTTGAAGCCCAGTTTCATACTTAGCGTCAAACATTCTCACAAACGCAGGGCCACAGTGCACGGATGACAAACATATAATATTTTAAATATTTGATTTTCTCTACAATGTCCAGTTTGTATTTTGTTTTGGTGATATATCAGGAATATCATATAGAGATTAATGAACCTTATTTTTCGAATTCATTCCATGCAGACCTTTTTGTTTCTAAATTTACGTTTAATTCATTTAAATCTGAAAATTTGAATAATCTCCAACGTTTCATTTGTAGGGTCAAGTCGTCCAGGAAATTATATGAGAAACTTATCATACAATATTGAGATATGAGATCTAATTGAGAATTTATTAAAAGAAAATGGTAATGGTAATTGAGTACAGTAGTCTAACATGTCTCATCAGCTCAAATTAACCCAACCTCGCTTAAGCAACATACTTGAGGGTCAGTGTAATACAAAAGCAATATAAGTCGTAACATTAAATAAAATGAGCACATCGTTACAATGCAAAAAATCAAAGCAATGAGAGTCATTTATATTCAAATTACTAGTGACAACAGATGTTGGACATGCTACTTTACTTTTAATGAATACCAGATAAAGACACCAAAGCGGTAGGAAAGAACTCGTGCTAACGTGGCATCTCGACAGGATAAAATCTATGTCTTACTAACTGTCAAATCTATTGCTATTGCCATTGCCATTTGTTATCATAACATAATAATTTGCGCAAAGGCGTAGTGTAAGTAGGTTCGAGCTGATGTAGCGCATGCTTTGAGCTCTTGAAAAATTTATTTTATCACATTGTGAAATGCCGTCGGATAGGTAATTTTTTTTTTTACAAATGTATTTCTGGGAAAAATAAGATAATAACAAAGAAGAAAGATCCTTTTCTCGAAAAATGAGAATTGATATTTTTGGACTACTATATAATAATTGTGACAATGCTTTTCTAAATTTCATATTACCGAAATGAAAATGCCGTCGGCATATGTGCAAATGGGATATGTGGCCTCTTTGAAATTTTTATAGAAATGAAAACTGTGCCGTAAAATTGCTAAAGTGACAGCTTATTGCTTACAATATATGGCAAACTAATTAGTATTCCATATATTGTAAGCAACAAGCAATGTGGAGTCTCCACAGGCAATGGGAGTACACAGCAAAACTTAGTGAAGAGTAAGCCTAGCGTTTTTATATTACTTACATATTTCTGCGTTAGAAATTGAATTTTTGGACACTAAATGTTTGTTGTGTGGTAAGAACTTGTTTCTCATATTTTTTCACTTCTGCTTTTGACTGAATTTAAAGGGTCAGTAGGGTATTCTGGCCTGTTTTTTGACAATTTTTTTCATATAAATTTTTATTCCACAATAGATTTTTTTCACATATTTTGAGATATATCGTGGAGTGTAAAAAACAATTTTTTCAGAATTTTTTGATAACATGCGTTGATGCGTTGATGCGTTTTTTTTTACTGGCGGACACGATTCCTCATATTTGGATCATCTGAAATACAAAAACCCAACTACTTCTATTAACATTTATATTTTTCTCAGCTAAAGACATTTTCACTGCAAATGAGATTGTACTTCATGGTATATATGCCATTTCCCAGGTATAATCTACCAATAACACTCGCTATCATTTTTTCAGGATCTTATTACCAACCGCTCTCTAAAAATGGCAGTCCTTCTAATAAAATCTACTGAAGAAAAGACCTCACTATATTCAGCCAATGCAACGCAAATTAAAGAACCGTATAACTTTCGTCCAGTGTAAAATAGCGAGCAACGCTTCAAAATTTATTGCTTTATTTTTTCGGTATAATGTATATTTTTTATTTTTTGGTTTTCCCATGACTTTTTACATAAATTTTGTCATAACATTGTCAATAAATTATAAAAAATGTAGGGACAATAGCTAGGCGGTTTGTGAACATTAAAAAATTAAGCAAATCGGTTGAGTAATGCGAACGGAATCATGTTCGCCCGTTTAAAAAGGTGTGTTTTGACAAAAATTATTTTTGGGTATTTTTCGAAGACTTTCAATGGTAAAGTGGGTTTCTACATTACTAATTCTAATGGCAACAAAAAAAAAAAAATATATATATTTTAAGGATACCCTACTGACCCTTTAAGCAGGAGCTGTTGCTTGATCGTATGTATGTAAGTGTATGCAACATTTTCGGAGTGCAGAAGGAGTTTTAAAATCACATACATACATGTATGTTAGTCAACATGCATATCTTAACACATCAAAGAACATACCTAATTGGTAATCATATTTCTCAGCATTTTTTACTAAATAGGTCATATTCAATTTCATCCTTATATATGATATCACAACCCTCGCCTTACCACAGTCAATTCAGTTAGTCTTAGTAAAGCAGCTTGGTGGATGTAATGTGTTCTCTAACCGGATTTATCTGTGTGCTCTGTGATGTCTGTGTTCTTTGGTCAATGAAGCGCCAAGAAATCTGTGCAGATGACCTCACCCATCAGTGACCTGTATAAAATCCTACGAGCTGACTATCTTGACCAATGCTGGGAAAGCTACCCGTGGGTCTGAGTACGTGGTTTCACTATCGCAACTCTGATTCCATCTGCCGTGGCCGAACCGTGTGTCTTTCATTACATTGTGCTCGTCGAAGGTACGCCTCGAAGATGAAGTCTTTTCACTTTTACTGCCCAAAGATACTTTAAAACATTTTTCAAAGTAAAATCTCTTGGTAATGCCATCGCTAGGAAATAGTTCTATCTCTAGATTCCTTCCAATGACACTCTTTCCTCTGAGAGCTTATTACACAATTTTTATCATATCTTAACCACTGCATGGTTAATAGGACTCTTTGCTGTCATTTCCACAGCGATATTGAGCGGATTATTTTCTTTCTCTATATACTAAGGTTTGCTCTATCCACTGATGTACTGCCTACTCACCAGTGCGCTTTATTCTTTTTCCTTTCTGTTACCATTTTCATTGCTAATAGTCTTCCTGATTTTATTTTAGTTATTCGTATCCATCTTGTTTTAGGACCGGTAGCTCGATGAGAGAAGGAATTGATAGGACACTGCGGTATTGGAAAGGCATCATAAAAATGCAGCCAGATTTACCTCTTTGCTACAAATTAATCTAATAGACATGTTACGCGTAGTATCGTGGAAGGCGAAGCTCCGTGTCATCGACACCGACGACAGAGGTGCCTGAACACATCGGCGTCAAAAAGTACTACATATACTATACACACATATTTATATACATAAAAAGTTCATATATTCATGCATGCACTTTTGAACCCTCTAGACAGCAGTTGTGCTCTCTAATGTGCCTACGAACTACTTTTCAAAGCGTTATTTTCTCAACAGTTGTCTATGTATTTCATCAGCATTGCTTTGTGAAAAGTTCTAAAGTCCTACTGTTTTGTTTTTTCTTTTATTATGCTTCTCAATTTCAATAAAGTACAACAAAAGAATCACCGGAAGCCACACATACCTTTCACTTTGTCTCATTTGGTTATTGAAATAAAAGCCGGCGATTTGGCAGGCCCATTCAATTCGACGGTGGTGTGGCCTAGAGTGGGGAAGTTCCATGCGTAGGTGTGCTTTGATAAGCGACAATAGGTGAATTTTAAGCATATAAATATATATGGACCCACATCTGTATAGTGGAGAGCTCGAGATCAAATCAAAGAGACAAAGCAACACACATATAAGGAGTGTTTCAAAGCAAACAGGACTTAAAAAAAGAGAACAAATGTTTTTTCGGCAAAATTAATTTTTTTATTCAAAGCAGTCTCCATTTGCTTCAATATGGCTTTTTGCTCGATCCAAACACATGTCCCACGAGTGTTTTAGCTCGATTGCCGGTATGGCCACCAGTATGCCGGTGCAAGCCTTTTGAATAACGCTTTTCTTTCATGGGCAAATGCATTTTTCTATATCAGGGGAATATGGGGAGTGGTTAATGGTTAAAATGTGAGTTTTGGTGAAATAATCTGTCACAAGAATTTCCGGTGATCATGGATTTTGATCGTCATTTACGTCCTAACCACCATTTTGAAAACGTTGAAACCATCGTGCACTTTGCTACGGAATATGCAATCATCGTCAGAAACTTATTTCATGAATTGAAACATTCGGTAAAAGTTTTACCAATTTTAAAACAAATATGTTTGATGTTGGCTCTTTGTTCGAAGCTTATTTTCGCACCGATAACACAAAACTACTTTCAATGAATTAATGCCACAAAATTCTTACTAAACAATCGATAAAGATAGCAAATTCAAACTCATTAGTCGACATATAGATGGTGCCACCAGGGAACGTTAGATTCTTACTTTGGAACGCACCTTATACTTAGCACATTATAGGTCCAATGGTGCTAGACGAACGTGGAACTAATATAATTGAAAGTGTAGTAGTCATCTTTCATAATAAATCCTTTGGTAATTTAATAAGATTATATAGAGTAATAACTTTCAGGAAAATTACTTAAGATTTTAAGTGAATATGAAAAATGGTAAGGTCATAAATAACTAACAAAATACTAATAAAATGTTCCGTGTAATTCCTTAAGGTAAAGTCACCCCGATGTTATATGTTTATCATATAGAGGCTACATCATGTTTACACCCAATTTTATCTATGTTAGGTACGAAGATAACTCGTGCTTACTTTTTTGCCAAGAGACACGTGTACCAAATTCCATTGGAAATTGTAACACACGCATGGACATTCACACAGATTTTAACTTTTCTCGATATTTTATCATTTATGTAAGATTGGGATGCATTGACATCACTTACCGAGATCCTACAATAATCTAACAAAAAGTACGATATCCCTTTACACATTAGTCAATCGATGAAATTCGTCAAGATAACCAAGAAGAGGAATGGTGAGATGTATAGGGCGTGCAACTTAGTTTGTCTTCGAAGATATGTGCTCAACATTTTAAGGTGAAGGAAATAGTAGAATCTCCCTTTAAAAGAAGAAAGTTTCGTTCGTTTAAAACTGAAAAATCAACTATGACCACACATTAGCAATACAAGTCGAACTCTGCAGTCGTAGTTATCCAGCTGTGTTTACATATACACTTTTGGACGCCTGGACCGAAGGCAACAAATCAGCAACGCAAGCAGCGCAACCGGTGCTTTCATAGTGCGGTAGCGTCCGTCCAAATCATTACTTATTGCATCGTTGCAACGGTATTGGTTTTCCGCTCGCTACGCTTAAAACAATATTAGTACTGCGTTTAGGACAAACATATGTTGTAGCATTAAGATGAATGCTCTTTAGAATTCAAAATTTAGTACATGGCGTTCTCCTTACATTTTTAAGTCATGTTCTGAAAATGGACGAAATCGGACAACAACTACGCTTACTTCGTATATAGCACAATTTAAATTCCACTTAATTTTTTCATTTTCCATTATACAAATCATGAGCAATTAATATAACCGGATAAAACTGTGCACGAATAATGGGGTTTTGTGTGTATCACCTTGTACCCAAAAATTGTTTAAATCCAATAAAAACTGTTATTTCCAATAGGTAGCGAGTTCTTCGACCCCGGTACCTATAGTTGACTTTTGATAGAAAATGATCAAAAATGAAAAAAAAAATATATACACTTGTGCTCACATAATTAAGCCACTGCATAGCAAAACTACGTTTCTGAAAATAAATTCACCGAAWTAGCTTTTCATTTGTATAACGGTATGCAAAAAAGTTCCGTTATATGTTAGGAAGTTACTAAGATCATATTCAGAGAAATAAGTATCGTGGTTGGCGAAAA
>NW_017534852.1:2559125-2564587 GCF_001853355.1 Bactrocera latifrons
GCTACGTTGTGGCAAATTTTAAATGAAGAATGGAGCAAAATTACTCCGGACCAATGTAACACACTAGTCCGTACAATGAACCAACGCTGCAAGGAAGTAATTTTGCAAAAGGGATTCCCAACAAAATATTAGTCTAAATAAGGCAAGTTTTTTTGAACAAAACATCGAATTCTTTTATCTCACAGCTTATTTTTGCAGGTGGCTTAATTATATGAGCACGAAAAATACATACCAATGAAGAAGAAAACAGATTTTTGCTTTTACATWAAAATTTACCTTTAAAAAACTATAAGTACAATAAAGTTTAAGTACTTTGTTTTAATTTTGTAAAAATTTTTTTTTCCGATTTATCAATAAAATTCAACTTTTATGAATTTGTACACCATAACGTTTATGTGGCTTAATTGTGTGAGCACAAGTGTATATAATGATATCTTTGTGGCTAAAATAGATAAATTTGAGCGAAAACATGGATCTAGCCCCTATATAACTAATATCAGGATTTTCGAACATCCGGCTAACTTTACTCTATATGGTCGATTTTACCCCGGCTTTGATTTTTGCAAGAGTAATAAATGTTCAGTTAGATTCCAACTTGCGCTTCCATACTTATTATATATTGAGTTAATGTAAGCGCAGTATTCTTATTGAGGCATTTCTTATTGAATGATAACTGACGCGATATTAAAGGGATGAGGTTTGCATTACTTGTTATCATTTTAAGCAGCTTACTTAATTGAAATTCTTGGACGATGAAAGTAAGACATGCCTTTTGAACGTTACTGAAAGTGTTCGGTGCGATAATATCTGATAGTAACTACCAAATGAAGGGTCTTCGTCCCTTTTGACAGAGGCTATTTGAACAGTGAATTGAGAAAATGCCCTGCCAATGGACGCTATCTCAATGTTCGTGAGCATAGTGATTATGATCATGCTGTCTGGCTGCGGTGATATCTGGGACTATATGTCAATGTACTCAATATCATGGTCCAAGCCTGGTAAAGCTCAACGAATAGTCGCTAAGTCAGGATTGACGCCTCGAAAGGTTGTGCTGAGTGCTTGGTACTCTTTTAGTTTTAGGTCTTACAAACAACCGTTATGTGAACAAAACTAAAGTGCTCTCCTTAGCAACTTTGTTGCGAGAGTATAAAAAGTTGAAATTTTATTAAAAGTACGAAAATACTTTTTCGTCTACCTCAATATGCATTTAGCACAAATAAATAAATCTGGCATACAAACGGGCACACAAAAACACATATGCCGTAGTCGTCATCTGCACCTGACTACAGTCCAGCCGAATAGACATAACTGCATGAGTTGGTTTTACTGGTCTGAGATCAATCGGCATGCTTGAATATTTCCACTGTCGCCTGCGTTTCTATACAACTTCTCGGAATTAATAACAGTTTTTTGTTTCGATTTTTCCCCTCGCGTATTTTTGACTTTTTTTCTTTTGTCATTGTTTTATTTATGCTGTTTTGCTTTGAATTGCAAATGCAATTGCCATGTATTTGTCCTTTCTCCACATGACCTTCCCCGCTAAGTGCTGTCTTCTTGTTTGGTTTCGTTTTATGTACCACATGCCATTGCAAACATCTTGTTGCAACTATATATTCATTATTTTGTAGATATTATATGTGCAGCAAGCATCATGTGACTGTGTTTGAGTTCTCAGAGGTTCTTAGGGCTAACCCATGTTTTTCGCTTCCATTTTTATTTTATACTCTGAACTCTTGATATTTTTGAAAAGTTGGAAATTTATTTGATCGAAGTTATTTCACTTAAAGTTTGATCTAGTCACCGATGCCCAGAGCATACCTAAATTATGGAGAGAACACTTCTCCAGTCTGCTGAATGGCAGTGAACATACAACGCCAGGAGAAGGCGAACCCGATTCCCCAATCGATTACGATGGAGCCGATGTGCCATTGCCCGATCATGAAGAAGTTCGAATAGCAATTACCCGCCTGAAGAACTACAAAGTGGCGGGGCCGATGGATTGCCGACCGAGCTATTCATACACGAACTGATAAGGTGTATGCATCTTGGAAGGACCAGGTAGTGAAGCACCTAACTTCGTTTGGAATATACAATTGGCGCCACGTGGCGAAAAGAAGAAGCGGTGACGTGTTTGTTGTTAACTCGGCTATAATCGCGTAAGCGGTGTCCGCGCCAGTAAAGAAGAAGAAAAAGAAGAAAATAGGATTATTAGAGGAATATTATGTATCGAATGTGATTGAATTCTTGAGATATGTGAGCTTACCTAAATTCGTCTTGCAACGGCTCCTTTAAATCCTCTCTTACCATCTAGGTAGTTATTGATTTATCGCGCTTTAAGTCGTTTTTAACGACACCGCTATAGAGGGAGCGAATGGGGTCATAATCCGATTACATATATTTTCATACTGTCGGTAGAAAGCCTTATAACACTTGCGGCGGGTGAATTTGGTGGTTCCAGCTTTAGTGATATAGAAGATATGTACCTTAATCTTATAAGGGGACGGGGCCGCGCTCGCTTTTTCATATTTTCAGCCAACACATGCCCCTTGCTTCTACAATACTTTGTGACAAATTACAGCTCTATATCTTATTTAGTGCTTAGTTTTTGCGCTTTATAGGTTTTGTTTTAATGTCGTTTTGTGTGCGTGGTAGTGATCCCGAAACCGGTGTACCACGGATAAATGAGGGCATTGAGAACATATATGAACGGCGTTCGATAAGTTCTTGTTCAGCCAAATCAGAACCATATATTTAATAATGTAATATCGATCGGTGATTTGATTCTTATTTCTGGCATGTGGTTTTTCAAAATGTTGCCATTTTGAAGACTATTGATTTAAGAAACTGCCCTCATGAGTTTTCCTGTGTACATACATATGCTGGAAATAGCATCAGCAGGAAAGATTATTGTGTACATATTATTGAGATACAAAACGAGGACATCATTGTGCTCGGCGTAAACACCTTAAAGAAGCTTGGTATAAAGTCTGAGCCAGCTGAAAGCCGCTCTGTTAAAAAGTTAATTTTTCCTTGGGAACTTGCGCTTTTTAGACCAACTTATTCTAAAAGGCATTATCTGGCCACTTTTAATAATACTTGGAGGATTGAAACAAATCGTGTGCACATGAGCTTAGGCTAGGCTGGATCCATGAAGTATTGGCAAACTAAATAAAGTGACTTAATTAACATATTACCCGAATAAAGTGTATTGATTACTTTCGTCATTAGACCCCGAAAACTGTATGCGAAATAATAAACAGCTTGAACGGCAATTTCAAAAAGAATTATACCATGGTACCATTAAAAATATCTTGATGAGAATAAGGTCCGCTCTCTCCGAAAACTATTTTGCCGTAGGGTTGCTGATATATTTTCTGTACTAAAGTATTTCCACTTCTTTAAAGTTTAAAGTTTAAATAAAATTTCTTAAATTTGATTCGAAATTTGGCATAATTCCCATTAAAAATTATCTTTCTCAAATACTGACTTAGTAGATAATTACTTAGAATTACTTATCAACTAAAGGACGAGCTACTATCGTAATTCAAATCGTATTATCTAAAGGATTGCTATGTGATTTTGGGTTCATTTTTATATACTAGATGTTTACTTTCAGTTAATAAAACATAACTCCCGCTAAGCGCCCAAAAACGTAACCACATTATCCGCAATCCAGAAAACCGAATTCACCCAAATAAAATTGTTCACTGGAAATTTTGCAACGCCAGAATGCAGTAAAGATATGCATTGCTATGTGCCTTAAATTGGTGGCCGATCACTATGTTCCGGTATATTGGATATTAACCAAAATGAGAATGTATGTTTGCGTATTTGTGGCCCCTTTGGCCTTTGCCAAAAGCAACTGGCTTTATGTGTAATTAAAAGATCGGACTGAAATATAATTGCCACAAAACACCAACAGCAAAGCGAATTACAGCAAACTTACAAACATTTCAGCTTACTTAATTTCCAATTTTCTGGTTACCATTTATAACTGCCTTTAGTTTATTCTTATTTGCATATGCAGCTAGACCGGAGATTTGCAGAATTTTTGAGTTTATGACTTAGGAATTTTACAGCAAGAGCCGCCTTACTTAGTATACACGTACCGTTTTTAATATAATTTCAAAGGCTTATCATTATACTACTAAGGCAATCTTGAATTTAAGACTACTAAAAACTATACTTTGGAAATTTGACGACTAACTTCTCTACTACATATTCCCCTTCTTATAATTGACTCAGCTACTACCCAATTTTTTTGTAGATCTGCAAAGTATGCGACAGAGCACACTTTGTGAACTTCATAACCATAACTCTTTTTACGCGATGGAGCAGTCTTCGCCTTATTTGGGACAGTTTTAGAGTGAAGCCCACTATTTCAAATATTTCTGGATTTCTGCGTAACATCATTTCCAAACAAGATTGGTCTTTTAGCATTTTTCTAAAATCGGCTTCACTGGATCAAAACAAATTTGAAATTCCTATTCAACTGATAACTTGAAAGTATTTATCATATTTTCCTGCGTTAATTGCGCTAACGTTTCGCTTTGACATGCAAGACTTAAAACTCTTCAAAAATTTGGAAAGGCAAAATATTCTTTTAAGTGTTTTATTCGCTAAGCGTAGGAGAGTAGCATTCGACCCACTGATGTGATGTACTTGTATAGGAATTGGTAAGTTCGAATGCAGATAGTCTAACAACCAAGGAATTCCCCACATAGTTTACTGTTGTTCATTGTTATTGTTATAGTAGAACAGAGTTTAAATGCGAGCAAAGAAATGGTTAACATAAGATGTCTTCCGTGAGTTAATGCGAAATTATATGTAATAAAATTCGTACAGTGAAAACACTTGACTTGATAAGCGAGAAAAAATCAGATTTTACAATTCCATGGATATGTTTCTCCAGTGGGTCAAAGATTTTTTTGATTATTTTGTGAATTCATGAGCAGTGATGAATACTTAATAAGATGAAAAGAAGCTAAGCTATATGGTTTAAATTGGTCTAACCATGATCAGATGATTCATATTGTAGTGAAGTATGAGTATAGTATATATTATATGTACCAAAATGAGAGAATGTGGTGTCTACGTGCATTTGTGGCCTTCAGGCATAACAGCAAACAAAGGTCTGTAAATACGTAAGTATTTGCTTACGAAAGCATATGCATTGCCATTTTCATTTTCGACTATCAACTGACTGAAGTGTTGCAAGCAAGCTCCATGCTTGCACGTCTTTGTGGTGTTTAGTGGGTTGCAACCACTCGATTTCACTTTAATGTAGCTAATAATTTGCCTACGTGCGTGATTTTTCTACTTTTCCTGCCTACGCTTGCTCAATTTTCGGTTTGTCATTTAATCTTATCAGCCCACAGTGTTCCCTTGGTATGTATCGGGTGATTTTTTAAGAGCTTGATAACTTTTTTAAAAAAAAAAACGCATAAAATTTGCAAAATCTC
>NW_017534852.1:2565427-2576268 GCF_001853355.1 Bactrocera latifrons
TCTTTCTCTTTGACACCATGTCTGATATCCCACGTGATCTGTCAAATACTAATGCATGAAAATCCTAACCTCAAAAAAATCACCCGATATTTGCTGGTCTTCAGGCATTGATTAACCATGTTGCGTATACGCAGTGGCATGCTGTGTGGTCTTCGAACTGCCTAGTAATTTTCCATCAATCAATTTTGTGAAATTCCAAATTTATGATTACAGTTTATAATTGTGTTTTATGATTATGTTTATTGGTTTTGTTGTGCGTAATTTTTGCAATTGCATTACTATATATGTATATTACAGCGACAACCCGTGTCGAAGATAATTGAAAAGTGATATTTGAGAAGTTTAAAAAATATAAATGGAAAAAAAATTGTGGCACAGCTGTGGTATATTTTAAAGAAATCTTTCAAAATCCCCACGTAAATTGTTCCCGTGTTTGCCATTGCTTCCACTGCCTAATGGTCGCTTTGGTTTATTACTTGTTGGATTGCAAAAATGCTCGCTTGAGTGTTTATTAGCGGCGAAGGTGTATGGCAGGATATAGCAGTAAATTGATGTTAAGACTCATCGCAGACATTTGTTGGAGTCACTTGTTAGGCTACACGCCACGGTATGAATGAACAAAAACACAAACGTTTCAGTTTATTTTTAGCGTGATGGAAATATGTATGTAGAATTTCAATTGTTTAACAAAGAATTATGTAAAATATTATTATTTAAACAAATGGATCGTTAAAAAATATCTATAATATAGCACGAACATTTTACTTTGACTTCAGAAAGTTTCATCGATTTATCTTCAGTAGTTTATGAGAAAATAATTTTAAAATTTTATCGTGCTCTAAATTGCAACCTTCAATAATTTTAACAAAAAAAAAAAAAAACGAATTTTGACAAAATATTTATATCACGAGGTGAAAATCGGTGATTTTTCAAAATTTTTATGGACCACTTGAAGAAGTTTGACCCATCAACATTATATCGTCTATATCTCGACCTTAACGATTTTGATAATCTTCTACAATGTTGTTCAAGAGTAAACTAGTTTTACTCTAAAAGAGTTACACATGCCAAATAATTTTGCGAAGGAATTTTGTATTTGCAAAGGCTTTACCATATGAAGAATTAAGGATGTGAGTAAAATGGCTAGTAAGAAAAGCAAACGTTGAATAACGAATTAATAATAAAACTGCGCACGTAAATGAAAATTCCATACTAAGTTTACTTCCATTCCATACTAGGCTTACTTTAGAATTTTAGTAAGGAACATGAAAGTACATAAAGGGTTATAACATATGGTACGTGTAAGTCGAAGGATTCAGGCGAGTAAACTTTAAATTAATAATTCATAGAACCAACATTATTTCGGATGTTCCGTGCTGATGGTAGCTTTTGATATTGATATCTGAAACTTTTTACGGCAATTAAGGGGCACATCTCAAACTGTAAACGCGTTTTTATCAAAACACACTTTTTAAACTGGCGGACATGACTTTGGTCGAACTATTCAACTGATTTCCTCAATTTTTTTAAATGTTAACAAAATGTCAGGCTATCGTCCCTATATTTTTATAATTTATTGACGATGTTATGAAAAATGTATGTAAAAAACCATGGGGAAAAATTAGAAAGAAAAAACGTTAATTATTTTTTTTATTTATCAATATTTTTTCATGATTCTAGTAGAGACGATAACCTTTCATCTACTTTTTAAGAAAAAATTGGGTTTGGTGTTTAGATGATCCAACATGATCCACTTGAGAAAAATCGTGTTCGTCAGTAAAAAAACGCATCTCATTCCGCTTTTTTTAACGCAAAGTTCCCATGAAATTTGTTTATACACTCCACGATATACCTCATGTTATGTGAAAAAAGTTCTATTGTAGAATAAAAATCTCTATGAAAAAAAAAAAAAAAAAAAAAAAAAAAAAAAAAAAAAAAAAAAAAAAAAAAAAAAAAAACAAGCCAGATTACCCTACTGACCCCTTAATGACCCCGCAAATAAACTTTGTGAAATGAAAGCGGTTTACCAATTAAAATACACGTCACATACTGCTTTTTATATACCGTCAGGAAAATTCTTCGATATTAACCCTTCATGTTAAGCTCTTTCATTTTATTTTGAACCAGTAAACACGAATATTGACGAAGAATTGACTTGTATTGGATTGTCGTTATTTCAAATCGTTTCCAATATATTCATAATGTAGTTTTAAACTTAATAAGTAATAGTTTAAATAATCGGTTATCAGCTAATAAGTTGCGGTTTATATATAATTATGAAGGATACTAATAACTTAGTCCGACGAAGCGACCATAAACCTTATGGCTTTAAGTGGCATACCCGGCAATAATAACTAATGCCAAATGTCTGAAAATATTTCCAATATGAATAATTCAAAATGAATTTTGATTAGGGAAGGCCCTGCAAAAACGCCTCTTTTACTCTTTTGTATTTGATTTAGGAGAAATTAGTAGTTTTTAGAAATTGCACTCTGACTCAGCTTCAATCGATTTTTTGAAGGGAAAGTTTAAAATGATCATAACAAGCGGTTTATTTATTTCTTTCTTGTGATATTTTTCGGTTTTTAAAATTGATCATTAATGAACAATCGGCTTAATGCAATGAAAATTTGAAAAACGAATTTAGTTTTATCGCAGGGCCCCAAAAGGTTCCGTAATTTATTTATTTTGATTACTACTAAGTTATAAGGAGAACTTTTCACATTTACTTCGTTCGCCTAGATTTATCACTACTGTCTGAAGTTATACCATGTAACCACTCTGGTTGGATTTTCTACTCCGATACTCAAACTAAAATATTCTGTCACACTTGCTGCCCCGGTATAAAACGAAGCAACAAGAATTAGTGCAAGGGCTTATTGAAAGCAAGAAAACAATTGGAAATGGCAAAAGTCACTCCTTCGGACTCCGAGAATTTTGATTTTAGATTTGTTTGAGCAAACATATGTTGAACGGGTGGTTGGTTGAATTCCTCGTCGCTTGGTTGTACACTTGCTTAAGTTAGACGCGCCACAGATTTCATCAGCAGGGGCATAACAACTAAACTAAATAAACAAATGGCAAATATACAATTCTATGCCTGTGTGTATATTAGTGAGCATTACACTTGAGGACGACAACTTAGGTACAGGAGCGAAGTGATGTCGCGCTGAGCTGTCGCAAGACGTCGTGTTAAGTATTTAATCCGATGAGTGAAACGACATACTCGCGCAAACTATCGCGCAGACATTCTCACTTATTTAAGAACTAAAATTACTTTAAAGATACGAATTTATACATATTTATTTTCAGTAAACATACACAAACTTTTGAAGTCGCATCTTCTTAATGATGAAGTTTGAGCGAAGCCAAATGAGAAAGCTTTGAAAAATAAATTAATTTAAACGAGAGATTAAAATATCACCTAATTATTGGCTCCATGGCATGCTAAATTGGCGTAAGAACTAACCATAAGCTGTGTTTTAATTAGATAGCGAAACTAATTGCTCCACTTAATGACAATCCGCAAAGCTTTGAAATTATTACCAGCCTTTTTATGATTTAAACATTACTAAGCTACTCATAAGTACGGATTTGGGGGGGTTTATCATTGTGATCTGTGATACTACAAGGGACTGGTATCCGTTATGGTAAATGAAACTTATTTTGTAAAATTATGTTAATATCCACAACGATTAATATATGAAGACTGTAATAATAAGTCGGCGTATAAATATTGACTGCAATTACAGGGCAACTACAATCAAGCATTTTTCCTAAACCAAAAATTCCGCTAGATCCGAAGTCAAGACGACATAATTTGCGAATTTGGGTAATTCGTAGATTTTCACATATTTTTGACCCCAATATCCAATATTATAAGTTGAGTTAGATTTGACGTACGTTTGAAGATCATGAAGAACAAGATATACGGGAAATAGTATTGGCCCAATTTTAACTATTTTTTGACAATACTACATGCAGTTGAAAGGCCATAGATTAACAAAACATTTCCAAGGTTTCATCGAGGCTCCTCACCTACAATCACCAATTATATGAAGTAAAGTCAGCCGGGTGTTCCAAAATCTTTATATTAGCTATATGGGGGTTCGGTCAAGTTTTCGCCCAATTTTATACATTGAAAACGCAAAGACACACTGTTATCAGCTCTCATATTTTCCTTGAGATAACTCACATGTTGACCGATATATCCATATCTGTACTAGGTATATGGGAGCTTAAGGAAGTATTGACCCGATTCAACCCGTTTTTGCCATACACACATACTATCTATAAGGAATGGTTCCCTCTACATTTCAATTATATACCTGACAGGCGCAAAGACAATCGTGTAAAATTTCGTGACGTTATTTTTTCAAATAAAAGTTTTTCATACAAGAACTTGATTTAGCCGTTTTGTATGTATAAGATTTAGTTACATATAGTGGTTCTTATATCCGCAGTTCCGATAAACTAGGAGCTACTTGAGAAGAAAAGAACACATAAACACTTTTCTATTTCATGATTCTGTAAGAAGTTCTGCTGTCAACGCCAACACACGTTTTCCCCCCCAAACTGTTGTGCAGTAGCCACCCACTGTGCCATGCATCCTACTCGTACTTGTGGCTAAACATTCCGCTGCTTGGTGGTGTTGAAAGGCAACTGTCATGACGCCAATATGCCACATATCATTTTAGATGCAGTGAAAGATGGTTTGAGTAGGTATGTGAGGCACCACCGCATGACGAGTCTACAGAAAATAGCTTTAAAATGTGATAAAATTAATGAAGTGAGAAGGACAAACAGCGGCCACCAAAAAAGAGACCGAATGTATGACAGCAACAAAAACAACAATAAACTAATAGCTGCCATAAAAGCCAAAAGCATTGGAAATTTGTTGTCTAGTGCGTTTGGCTACTAAGTTGCAATTTGTTCCCAATGCCATATTAACAACTTCAAATGAAGAACAACATGCTCGCAAACGTTTTTACAAGTTAATACTCATCTGCCAAGAAGTAACATTTTGCATCATTTTAGAAAATTGAAATTGGAAACGAAATTACCACTTTGTCCTTATATATATTGAAATAAAGGAGTGAACTTATGATATGATCGCTAATTAAGTGTTTAGTGTACTTTCAAAAATACTTCGAACATCTTTAACTGTTTCACTTCATACGACGCATGACATGGAGTTCAATATTATATTTTATATATATAATATTTTAATGCTTTCCTTCGTCGAAGGCAAATCCGCTAGAGAAACGTTCCGTGAGGTTAATTGTGTTTTGGGAGATTGTACTTTATCACTTCGAACTGCGGAGAAATGATTCCGACGACTCAGAGCGGGGGAAAACGACACCATGGATAAGCCAGCCGATGGAAGACATTGACAACGAATACCGATCAAATCATGGAAAACATCGAGTTAGACAGATGAGTTAGTCACCAAACCATTTTGAACCATCTGGAGAAGGCTAGAAACAAAGCTTGATGTTTGGGTGCCGCATGATTTGAAGCAAAATATTTTCTGGACTGAATCCATGCCTGCGATATGCTGCTGAAACGGAACGAACTCGACACATTTTTCAAGCGGATGGTGACTGGTGACGAAAAATGGATCACATACGATAATATCAAGTGAAAACGGTCGTGGTCGAAGTGAATCGTCCCAAACAGTGGCGAAGCCGGGATTGACGGCCAGGAAGGTTTTGCTGTGTGTTTGGTGGGATTGGAAGGAAATCATCCACTATGAGATGTTCCAATATGGCCAGACGCTTAATTCTACCATCTACTGCGAAGAACTGGAACGCTTGAAGCAGGCGTACGACCACAAGCGTCCAGAATTGTCCATCAGGAAGAGTGTAGTGTTTCATTAGTATAACGCAAGACCACACTTCGTTAATGACCCATCGGAAGCAACGGGAGCTCGAATGGGGGTTTTATCGCATCCACCATACAGCCCGGACATAGTGCCAAATGATAACCACCTGTTGCTGTCCATGGCGAAGGTCCTTTTTATTGTAAAGTTAAACTCAAAAGGGGCTTGTGAAAAGTGGCTGTCCGAGTGCTACCAGACTGTTGACAATTGCGTTATTGCAGACATTGCTGAATGTTCCACTTATGTCAAAAAATATACCCCAAGCATATCCTTATGCCTTACTACTCTTTCTATATTTAGGGTTAGCGGATGAAATGCAGTCTCTGGATTTATTCTTCATATGGTTTTTTCGTATATCTTCTTTTTCTTTACTGGCGTAGACACCGCCTACGCGATTTAAGCCGAGTGAACAACAGCGCGCCAGTCGTTTCCTCTTTTCGCTACGTGGCGCCAATTGGATACTAAAAGCGATACCAGGTTCTTCTCCACTAGGTCCTTTCAACGAAGTGGAGGTCTTCCACTTCCTCTACTTCCCCCTTCGTGCACTGCGTCGAATACTTTTAGAGCTGGAGTATTTTCGTCCTTTCGGATAACATGATCTAGCCAGCGTAGCCCTCTTCATTCGCTGAACTATGTCAATGTCGTCGTATTTCTCGTACAGCTCCTCAATCGCCGTGGTCAATGCGCAAAATACCACAAACCTTTTGAGAACCTTTCTCTCGAAATTATGAGTGACTTATAGAGTTTGGCTTTTGTTCGTTGAGAGAGGACTTTACTGCTCAATTGCTTACTCAGTACGAAGTAGCACATGTTGCCAAGAGTTATCGTGCATTGGATTTCCAGGCTGACATTGTTGGTGGTGTTTACAGTGGTTCCAAAAAGACGAAAGTATCTATGACTTCAAAGTTATGACTGTCAACATTGACTTGAGAACCAATTCGCGAGTGCGACGAATGTTTGTTTGATGACAGGAGATATTTCGTCTTGCCTCTCGTTCACTGCCATACCCATTTCTTTTGCTTCCACGTCCGGTCTGGAGAAAGCAGAACTAATTGCGCGAGTGTTAACTAGAACTAGGTTGGTGGTTTTTCGATCCGGAGACAGCCAGACAGCTTGATGAATCTTCTAGTACTACAGATAACCATATTTCGGGCCCCGGCGAAGTCCATCAGCCTCAACCCATTTTATGATATTTTCCGAGGAGGCTGAATTTACCGACCTTAGTGCCAAATATACCTTCTTTGTACACCCTGTCGCTAAAGTCGCCGCACGATTTTGACATCGTGGCGGGACTGCTCTCTTAGGCGCTCTCCAAGCGCTCATAGAAGGCATTTTTGGTCATATCGTCCTTTTCTTCCGCCGGGACGTCGGCTCAAATAAGCGATATGTTGGAGAACATCGCTTTGATGGTATATAATTACATAGGCATCTAGAATATTTTCAAATGTCTTCAGAAAGAATAAGGTTAGACTTATTGGTCTGTATTCTTTGCAGTAGAGGGGTACTCCTTTGTTCGCCTTCGGTATAAATACACCCTTCGCCTTTCTTCTAAGGATAAGTATGATCAGGTATTATGATTAGTTAAGAAACCAGCGAGGTGTGTATGTTCTGCATGATGGACGGAAAAATACCATCCACACCAGGTGATTTAAATGATTCGAAGCCGTTGATTACCCAAAATTTCTTCTTTCATTATGATACACTGCTATATTTCTACAACTGTCTCGAAAGCGAAACGGAATCGCATTCATATCCGAACATGGATCATCAAACTGACATCATCGCAAAAAAATTGTATTTAACTTGGAACAAAAAATATTTTCCTGCTTCAGCAAAGTTTTCTCTACGGGGAGTATACTATTATACCAATGCAGAGTCAGCAGCTGCTTTTGTTATCACATATTTCAATATGAATTATGTGTCTTCGGTGGTTCGCCACGTTGGAATGTCATTCTTACTTTTAAGCAAATTATGTGCTCTTTTGCGTCGATTCTTTTGTATTTGATTCTCTATCCAATCTTTTGTTAATTATGCCATAATAAAACTTTGTTTGGAACTACTGTGGCTATGTCTTAGTTCAAGATTTTCAACAGAATGGCTGTTATGATGCATGGTTTTACGCATTCTATTAACACAGAGTAATCAATGCAAGCAATAAATCTTTATGATAAAGCGTAGACGATTCTTGTTGAAATCGATACCAAAATCACATCGATACATAAATATACTCAAGCAAATACCCCTGCCAGGCAACATTTATTATTTAAAACCTAATTTACCACAATAAGTACATTTTATTACCTTCAGGCATAGCTACATATATGTATATGTCCCAATGTATCACCGCTGGTACCTGCCAATTCCAAACCGCAATATGTATTTTTTTTTACTTGCCATCTGTGAGAAGATTTTGTCGTGATCAGCGGTGATACACTAGCAGTTAACGTGTTAACACAAACCGTGCAAATATAGTTACTATGGGCTTATGCCATGTAAAAATAAAACCCTTATTAGTCGCACAATTTCAAAATAATATCCGAAAAAAAAAAAAATTCTAAAAGGCTTTGTTCATAATGTAAACACATTTATTTGGAAATCCAGGGATGAAATATAATAACAAAAGCCTACTAAGCTTTATAAAACAGCAAAAAAGTATAGTTATCCAGTAAAATCATGCCGATAAAATCAATTTATGCATTCATATAGCTATTGTGTCGGGAAAGTAGACATTATACCTTTGCTTCATAGTTGGATTAGAACAAATGTTTTTTTTTCGAGGGTAAACGAGTAAGTGTGGTATGTTGTTGATCAGCGATAAAACCGTGCTGATCTTTCGAGTACTATTTATTTGCTTAACACAGCTTCTCACACCCTTATTTTCATGCATTGCAAAGTAAAAAGCTATAAGTTTAGATTTAAGCAATAAATCAAATTTTAAAATTGCTTTGAAATTAGGATAAAAGCCATTACAAATAAAATTAAAAGTATTCATTTAAGAAAATTTTATTTCAGTTTAATCAAGGAAACGAAATTCAAGTTTAAACCCGGGTATACACCTACTTAAAGTATTTTGATCTAGCGTGTAATAAGGCTAGTCATTTTCAATAATGTTGTAGAAATATTCTTTATATATAAATTCTTTGACTAAAATAATGGCGAGATTACGCTGCGTATACATAACTTTTTATTTCGTCTATCTACTATACCATATTTCAACAATTGATTAATTTGGATAACAATGATAATCCGTGTGACAAAAACTTATCAATTGCTATAAATACATAAAATAACTGATAGAACAATATTAAAATATATGTTGTGTGGGGTGTCAGCTTGATATTGCTTAGTCAATTTGAAAGATAACTATATGCCCTGGTTCTGGATGTTACAAACTTTGTATCAAATTTATCAGCACCCCCATATCCAGTTGATGAATGTAACGATTTCGTTTTCTAAAAAGAGTCCACCTATCAGTATAACGTCAAAGTAGTTTAGTTTTCAATGTTCGCTTGGAAATGGATATCTCAGAGTATAATGGGATTAAGTAGCAATCCGTAGTGCACATAGCGTATACCTAACTTGTATGGATATTAACCACATTCCTGTCTTAATACTCGACCATATTCACACCGAGATCTTAACCTCCGCCTTTGTGGTAAATAAAGCTATAGAAAAAATGTACGTGACAAACTTGTAGGAAATTTTAGCTCTTGTCACTTACGAGATATATACAAAAAATGCGAATTACGTGGAAAAATCAAGTATTAGAGCCCCGTAATACCTCCCGGTGTGAGTTTCGACTTTGTCAGAGTGGGCACTTTTGTAGGGTGATCAATTCTGTGGAATATGTGTCTAAAGTCAAAGCGATGCCATAAAATATATAGAAACTCAAAGATAACAAATCACGATTGTCGTGTATTTGCAATGCAAAATTTGTACACGGCTTGATCCAGTCCCTAATGTTAATATTAAGGGCTCAAATTTTCTGAAAAAAAAAAAAAAAAAAAAAAAAAAAAAAAAAAAAAAAAAAAAAAAAAAAAAAAAAAAAAAAAAAAAAAAAAAAAAAAAAAAAACCCCAATATATACACAATATTTTCTTATTTCTTTTGTAAGAACAGTTTTCAGCATTGGCCTCTCTTCTTCCTATATCTAACTAAAAGTGGGCATCAGGTGGTCAATTAATTAATATAGGTCTGGTCGACTTCCTAAACGCAGGTTGCAATGTATATTTACAATGCATATAGTTCCTAAAGTCATACTTGAATTTTCTCATCATCAGATGTTTAAAGCGTGCATCAATTTTATTTGGTATGCAGAACAGACAATGACAGAGTAAATAATTTTCATTTATTGTAACTAATTTAAACTGTGTTATCATTTCGTTTTATCTTATATTATAGAGAAAAAAAGTGGACACACGACCGGAAGCAATTATTAATAACAACAAGGCTTCGCCATGAAGCAGAATTTTCCGGCAAAAAAAGAAAGAAAAATACAATTTGGGAGTCGATTTTAAGGGAAATGAGGGATGTTGAGAGCTCGTTTCCATTTTCAAGAGATCAAATAACGAGGTGTTTTCTCAACATAATGGGGACTTATAAACGTATAAACAAAAGAAGCAGTACTTCTGGCGAAGCAGCATCAAATTGGGAATATTTTAGTGAAATCGATGAAGTGTTTGGGAGTCGTTCGAGTATTGAAGTGCCACTAGAAATGACCGAGTATTCTATAATTTCATTGGAAAGTCCTTCCACCACAGCAACAATTGACGGAATGGATGTAACACCTACAACATCAGTTAAAAGAAAGAGAAATGAGGTCTTAGAGAAAGAATCCGAAAAGGAAAACGAAGCTATAAATAAGCTTATAAAAATAGAAAGTGAAAGACTTGAAGTTGAAAAAGAAAAACTTAAAGAATTAAAGCAACTACGGGCTTTATTTGAAAACCCAGGATAGTTTA